>NC_036868.1:5168177-5215557 GCF_002910315.2 Salvelinus sp. IW2-2015 | reverse complement strand
CCACGTTTCTTGAAACCTGCTCTCTGCGCTTGACTTCATCCACCCAGTTCTCCTAGCAGCTCTGACACATGCGCCCGAATACAACATTTCACCTTACAGTGAAATGCTTACTCACAAGACCTCCTTAACCAACAATGAAGTTTTAAGAAAATACAAAAAAAAGTAAGAGATAAGAATAACAAATAATTAAAGAGCAGCAGTAAATAACAATAGCGGGGCTATATACAGGGGGTACCAGTACAGAGTCAATGAATACACAGCTACTGATATCTTAAAGTKACCAAKTACCTCCATCACTTCCATTACATCATCACCTCCATTACATCATCACCTCCATTACATCAGGAGGATCAAACTGAAGCAGAGAAGGGAAACATCCCTTAATTTAACCCATCGGGTTTCCATCAGTTTTCTCAATTTTCTTGGACAGACAGGAACCCACATTCACAAAAAAAGTTATTCAATTCACATGAAATAACATCAGGATCACTATAGGTCTTATTTACAACAATAAATTGAGATGGAATAGATGCCTTTTTCATATCACTCTTTTGTTGCTGAGAATTTTCCTGTGCAGCAGGAAATGCAAACTTGTAATGTATTCAAGGTTTATAAAGGTTTCTAAAGTTTGTAATTTGCATTTTAAAATGTCAGACCTAATTTGACCTAAAGAAAAATATATCAACTCCTACAAAAAAAATGCATTAGTTCTAATCCACATAATAATTCACAAAATAATAATCCACATTTCCTGTTGCTGCAAGATTATTTTCCTGCTGTTGTCATGCCCTGACCTTAGAGATCCTTTTTATGTCTCTATTTTGGTTTGGTCAGGGCGTGAGTTGGGGTGGGCATTCTATGTTTTGTGTTTCTATGATTTTCTATTTCTATGTTTTGGCCGGGTATGGTTCTCAATCAGGGACAGCTGTCTATCGTTGTCTCWGATTGGGAACCATACTTAGGAAGTTGACTTTTGTTTAGGGCACATAGCATGTAGCTTCACGGTTAGTTTTTGTAGTGTTTGTAGTTTTTGTTGTTTTGTTCGGTGTCATTTTTATCAATAAAGAGAAAATGTACGTTCACCACGCGTTCACCTTGGTCCTCTTTTTCCAACGGCCGTGACAGCTGTAGCAAACTGTCTCAAATTAAGATCCTACATGCAATACCAGTCAAAAGTTTGGGTTTTTCTTTATTTTKACWATTTTCTACATTGTATAATAATAGTGAAGACATCACAACTATGAAATAACACATATGTAATCATGAAATTACCAAAAAAGTGTTAAACAAATCAAAATATATTTTATATCTGAGATTCTTCAAAGTAGCCACAAGGTAGGATTGGTATACAGAAGATATCCCTATTTGGTAAAAGACCAAGTCMATATTATGTCAAGAACAGCTCAAATAAGSAAAGAGAAGTCCATCATTACTTTAAGACATGAAGGTCAGTCAATCCGGAAAATGTCAAGAACTTTGAAAGTTCATGTGCAGTTGCAAAAACCATCAAGCGCTATGATGAAACTGGCTCTCATGAGGACCGCCACAGGAAAGGAAGACCCAGAGTTACCTCTGYTGCAGAGGATAAGTTCATTAGAGTTACCAGMCTCAGAAATTGCTGCCCAAATAACTGCTTCACAGWGTTCAAGTAACAGAMACATCTCAACATCAACTGTTCAGAGGAAACTATGTGAATCAGGMSTTCATGGTCGAATTTCTGCAAAGAAACCACTACTAAAGGACACCAACAAGAAGAAGAGACTTGCTTGGGCCAAGAAACACGAGCAATGGACATTAGACCGGTGGAAATCTGTCCTTGGGTCTGATGAGTCCAACCGTTGTGTCTTTGTGAGACGCTGAGTAGGTGAACAGATGATCTCAACAGATGTTCATCCCACCGTAAAGCATGGAGGAGGAGGTGTGACGGTGGGGGTGTGCTTTGCTGGTGACACTGTCTGTGATTTATTTAGAATTCAAGGCACAATTAACCAGCATGGCTACCACAGCATTCTGCAGAGATAAGCCATCCCATCTGGTTTGCGCTTAGTGGGACTATAATTTTTTTTTCAACAGGACAATGACCCAACACACCTCCAGGCTGCGTAAGGGCTGTTTGACCAAGAAGGAGAGTGATGGAGTGCTGCATCAGATGACCTGGCCTCCACAATCACCCGAYCTCAACCYAATTGAGATGGTTTGGGATGAGCTGGACTGCTAAGTGAAGGAAAAGCTGCCAACAAGTGCTCAGTGTATGTGGGAACTCCTTCAAGACTGTTGGAAAAGCATTCCACGTGAAGCTTGTTGAGAAAATGCCAAGAGTGTGCAAAGCTGTCATCAAGGCAAAGTGACWACTTTGAAGAATTTAAAATATAAAATATATTTAGATTTGTTTAACAGTTTTTTGGTTAGTACATTATTCCATATGTGTTATTTCATAGTTTTGATATCTTCAGTACTATTCTACAATGTAGAAAATAGTACAAATAAAGAAAAACCGTTGAATGAGTCGCTGTGTCCAAACTTTTGACTGGTACTGTATGTATGGAGAGTTTTGTTCCAAAACACTATATCCACCAATTTTCACATGTGTTTTTTCATCAGAAATTATTGCTCATGAGTACCTCCATGTGTGTGTAAAACATTGCTGTTCTCAGATTTTTTATTCATAGAATTTAGATGTGTATTAAAATGTGTTTTGTTGCAAAACGCTACACACTGAGTGTACAAATATTAAGAACACCTTGCTAATAATATTTTAATGTTTCTCTCAGAACAGCCTCAATTCGTCGGGTCATGAACTCTACAAGGTGTCGAAAGCATTCCACAGGGATGCTGGCCCATGTTGACTCCATTGCTTCACACAGTTGTGTCAAGTTGGCTGGATGTCCTTTGGGTGGTGGACCATTCTTGATACACAAGGGAAACTTATGAGCGTGAAAAGCCCAGCAGTGTTGCAGTTCTTGACACAAATCGGTGCGCCTGGCACCCTACTACCATACCCCATTCAAAGGCACTTAAATCTTCTGTCTTGCCCATTCACCCTCTGAATGGCACACATACACAATCCATGTCTCAAGGCTTAAAAAYCTGTCTTTAACCTGTCTCCTCCCCTTCATCGACACTGATTGAAGTGGATTTAAGTGACATCAATCATTGCGTTCACCTGGTCAGTCTATTTCATGGAAAGAGCAGGTGTTCTTAATGTTTTGTACACTCAGTGTATATAGTGCACCCCATAATCTCACCCTATTCCCTATATAGTCCACTACTTTTGACCAAAGCCCCATGGGCCCTGTTCATAATGTTCATAATGTTTTGTACGATCCTTGGATATTCATTGTTTAGCTGGAATGGAATGTTCGTATTCTGTACATTTGACTGTGATATGTCAGCCAGGTCACCCATGATACAAGTCAGTATTCGACGTCCATCCATGTGTGAGTAAGTTGGAAGATGAAGTGGAAACCGGCCGCTAGGGGCAAAATTGAGCACTGTTACTTTTAAACAGGTTTCAGATTTGCTAGGGCGTTGTGGCGGATGGGTGTAAGCATCTGCCTCTGATTCCAAATGTTGCATGTTCAAATCCAGCGATAGAAAGTTGTTAGTGAGATTTTTATTTTAAGCCTATCCCAAACCTTAACCCTTACCTTAACCATTCTGAGTTAATGCCTAACATGAATATTTCTAAATTAATTCCTAAACTTAACCTTAAATACTTTGAAATGTGAAGTTTGCAACAACTTCAAAATTTGACGTTTGAGAAAGATGGATGAACGTCAAATTCTGACGTGAGACTGCGAGAGCTAGTTGGATATGTGGTTGTCTCAACAGCTATCTTAAGATGAATACATTAACTGTAAGTCGCTCTGGATAAGAGCATCTGCTAAATGACTAAAATGTCAAATATATTACTGTATTGATCATTAAATATTGATGGCACAAATGTATCATTTGTACAGTACTTTATTAAAAAAATGTAGTTATTTATTACATTTTACTGTGTAAAACCTAACAAYACTACTTATTTTTATGAGAGTGAAGCGGATATGTAGCGTTTTGCTACAAAACCTGATTATTGTCTCTCTGAAATGAAACCATCAAGTGATACATTTCAAACAAATACATGTCTGTCATCGAACTACCCCATGTCATGATTAGACGGTGAAGAAACACACTAATCTATTTAACAAGTTCTTTAAACAATAAAAACTAATTTATCAACATTTCTGAAAATGGTTGTTTGKCGTTTTGGAATGAAACTCTTCRTATGTAAATCTAAGCTATGTATAGTATCTGACTGAAGGAACATTGTGTAAAAAGCCCACCCCACTCAACTTGATCTCTACCAATGCTGATGGACAAGACTCCATCTTGTGGTGCTAACCATAACTATTATGGCTAAAACTCACCATAACGAATGTCATCTGTGGGCAGCGGTTGGCCGTTCTATCGCCTCTGACCACAGAACATCGGCTGTCATTTTCTGTTAATTTCCCAACGATTCTACATGTTKAATCRCCTCAGTACACGCYCAGCAGGTGAGATATTGCGCACAGCGTGTGTCTTGTCCTTTAGAAGGATAAAGTCTCTCAGATCTCAAATCAAGTCCTTAGGGGCAGCTTCATCCTTCATGTCACTCAGGCCACAACCTGCCTGGTGGGAAGGTGATCTGGTCTGGGAGGTATGACTAAGCCTTAGACATGGCTGAGTGATGTCTGCCTACCTGTGGGGACAGAAAGAACCATGTAAAGCTAGCCACCCCTGGAGCATCATGATGACTCAGCATTTCAAGGTTAACTCATCAAGAGTGGGAAATTCACTGATCTGAAAATGACATTAAAGTCCCTTAAGCTTTGTTAAAAACGTTTTCTTTCTCAATTTCATGGTAGAGAAAAAAAGGAGAAAACTCACTAATTGTGTTGGGGAATTAGTTCCAGTACTGACGAGCAGAGCAATACCACAGATCTTTCGAGGGACATTGTGCATGCAAATGTGAGTGATGAAACTGCAATAAAATATAATGGTTTTAGACATTTCTCTCGAGCTTGGTGCAAAGTTTGACTTGCCTATTTTTTAGAGGCATTGTTGAGGACAAAGGAGGAGGGAGTACATGGATAAAACCATGCCTGTGTAATCACAGCTCACCACAATCAATGTACCCTCTAAATAGGGTGATTTTGGGACAGTCAGGAGGACATATGTAAGGCTGTGTGTTCCAATACCATGCTGACTGCACTACAGGGCACAGCAGTAGCAGACAGGGAGTGTGGGGTTGAGGAGGGTAGGTGGAGTGGGGGTTGGTACTCACTGCTCAGGCTGAGTTAGTGAGCCCTGTTTCCAGGCAGGTTTCAGGAGACCAGACAACGCCCAAAGGCTTTTTTTTCTCTCTCTTTCTCTTTTCTGAAAGAGTGGCTGTTACRTAATGCCGCTCGGCAGCTCAGGCCTTACACGGCGGCCTGGGTGATCCACTTTGCTGGCGGGAAGAGAAGCAGGATGGGTGTGTGTTAGAAGGGGTGTGGGGGTGGAGGTTACTGGCATCTGTCAGGGGCACAGCCACTCCCCAGCTACCTCTCCCCCCACACACACACACACACTCACACACACAGAGGGAGAGTCCTGACAAAGCAGTGTCGATGTTCCAGCTGGAATCCAGAGAGTGGGTAATGGCTACTCTTACTTCTAGCCATAGTACTTCACATCTCCTCCCTCCTCGCCCTTCTGTTGACCCCCCCCCTCTACACACACTCAGATGGCTGTAGCTGTTACCCTTAACCACACCTGGTCTCTTTTTTTCTTTCTCTGTCCCTGTGACTCTTTCCCTCTCTTTTTCACTCGTCCTCGCTATATCCCTCTCCCTCCAGAGCTGGTGCAGTATATCAGAAATCCTCGGAGATAAAGCTTTGGCTGTGGTCGTTGAACCCATGACACGTCTCTGACACATTAACGTGTCACTGAACTGTGTTTGTCTAATGAGGTGGGTGAGGCTGCTGACTGACAATGGTCATACGTAAATGAAAGGAGAGGATGGTGATCAATTGACAGTACAGTGYTACTTTTGTTCTCAGTGACTCATTAACAGCACAACATAAAAAATGTATTAGCTTCAGATACAAAGCCCTATAGCTTTCTCTGGATTATGTTGACGTCTGTGAGTGTCACACATTTTTCTGGGGAGTACGAAATAAGATTTAGCAAGGACAGAAAAATTGCTATGTGTTGTATCATTCTGCCTCTGGCATATAGGGATGGGATTACAGCTCAGAAGAACATTCCAGACTTCCAGAATCTGGCCCATAGGTAACTAACTCTGCTAGGGAGAGAATCACATCATTGTTCTAACTATCAGCAATAGAACATTTTGCAGACCAATAAACCCTCTCCAAAGTTTTCATCAAAGCTTTCCTAATACTGGAGGGCGTAGCCAACACAAAGTGGTAAAAAGCTCAGATAATGCTTCCTTCTAGTTCCACTGACACATACAGCTCCGTCTCCCCTGTCTATTCACTGTTCAGCCTTACCTCACCATGCATATGCCCAGACTTGCCCTTCTTAAAGCCTGTGTAATACCATAATTAAACAGCACAACAGGAGATGCAAGACACCTCTTTCCTTGTTTAATGTGCTTTGTTTTGTGATTTGTTTTGTGCTAATACATCTTGCTTTTTAAAAAACACACCTTTGACATAGACTGACTGATTGGGTGCATGTAATGAGTAAAGTCAAAGTACCAATGAATCTAATGTCCTGAGGCGATTCAAAGTGCCACATTCGGAAGAGTTCACAATTAAACTCAATCATCCTGTGATATTCGCAGAATGGGGTGTTTTCCTGGCTGACACACCTACAGGGGTTTCATTGCATCAATGCCTTTTGTCATAGATAAACATGGGAGATGAAATGTTGTCTGTGTCTTCTGTGGTCTTCTGAGGGATAGGGAATTCTACCTCCAACCAGTAGCGGTGCGTGGGTAAAATCACTGGGGAAGCCAAGCCCCCTCCATATTACAACCTATGTGTTGTKATAATTGCATTGTCAAATAGCCCTTAGACAGCCTGGAGGTGTGTTGGGTCATCGTCCTGAAAAACAAATGATAGTCCCACGAAGCGCAAATCATGGCGGATGGTGTATCGCTGCAGAATGCTGTGGTAGCCATGCTGGTTAAGTGTGCCTTGAATTCTAAATAAATCACAGACAGTGTCACCAGAAAAGCACCCCCACACCATCACACCTCCTCCATGCTTCACCGTGGGAACCACACATGCGGGATTATCCTCTCACCTACTCTGCGTCTCACAAAGACACAGTGGTTGAAACCAAAAATCTAAAATTTGGACTCATCAGACCAAAGGACAGATTTCCACCGGTCTAATGTCCATTGCTCGTGTTTCTTGGCCCATGCAAGTCTCTTCTTCTTATTGTTGTCCTTTAGCAGTGGTTTCTTTGCAATAATTCTACCATGAAGGCCTGATTCACGCAGTCTCCTCTGAACAGTTGATGTTGAGATGTGTCTGTTACTTGAACTCTGTGAAGCATTTATTTGGGCTGCAATCTGAGGCGCAGTTGACTCTAATGAACTTATCCTCTGCAGCAGAGGTAACTCTGGGTCTTCCTTTCCTGTGGCGGTCCTCATGAGAGCCAGTTTCCTCATRGCGCTTGATGGTATTTATGGCTGCACTTGAAATTTTCTGGATTGACTGACCTTCATGTCTTGAAGTAATGATGGACTGTCGTTTCTCTTTGCTTATTTGAGCTGTTCATGCCATAATATGGACTTTGTCTTTTACCAAATAGGGCTATCTTCTGTATACCACCTCTACCTTGTCACAACACAACTGATTGGCTCAAACACATTAAGATGGAAAGACATTTCACAAATTAACTTTTAACAAGACACACCTGTTAATTGAAATGCATTCCAGGTGATTACCTCATGAAGCTGCTTGAGAGAACGCCAAGCGTGTGCAAAGCTGTCATCAAGGTAAAGGGTGGCTACTTTGAAGAATCTCAAATATAAAATATATTTTGATTTCTTTAACACTTTTTTGGTGACTACATGATTCCATATGTGTTATTTCATAGTTTTGATGTCTTTACTATTATTCTACAATGTAGAAAATAGTAAAAATTAAGAAAAACCCTGGAATGAGTAGGTGTGCCCAAACCTTTGACTGGTACTGTACACTACCGTTCAAAAGTTTGGGATCACTTAGAAATGTCCTTGTTTTTGAAAGAAAATAACATATTTTGTCCATTAAAATAACATAAAATTGATCAGAAATACAGTGTAGACATTGGTAATGTTGTAAATTACTATTGTAGCTGGAAACGGCAGATTTTTAATGGAATATCTACATAGGCGTCCAGAGGCCCATTATCAGCAACCATCACTCCTGTGTTCCAATGGCACGTCGTGTTAGCTAATCCAGGTTTAGCATTTTAAAAGACTAATTGATCATTAGAAAACCCTTTTGCAATTATATTAGCACAGCTGAAAACTGTTGTTCCGGTTAAAGAAGCAATAAAACTGGCCTTTTTTAGACTAGTTGAGTATCTGGAGCATCAGCATTTTTGGGTTCGATTACAGGCTCAAAATGGCCAGAAACAAATAAYTTTCTTCTGAAACTCATCAGTCTATTCTTGTTCTGAGAAATTAAGGCTATTCCATGCGAGAAATTGCCAAGAAACTAAAGATATCGTACAACGCTGTGTACTACTCCCTTCACAGAACASAGCAAACTGTCTCTAACCAGAATAGAAAGAGGAGTGGGAGGCCCCGGTGCACAACTGAACAAGAGGAGAAGTACATTAGAGTGTCTAGTTTGAGAAACAGACGCCTCACAAGTCCTCAACTGGCAGCTTCATTAAATAGTACCCGCAAAACACCAGTCTCAACGTCAACAGTGAAAAGRCGACTCCGGGATGCTGGCCTTCTTAGCAGAGTTCCTCTGTCCAATGTCTGTGTTCTTTTGCCCATCTTAATCTTTTATTTTCATTGGCCAGTCTGAGATATGGCTTTTTCTTTGCAACTCTGCAAAAAAGCAATATCTGTAGAGTAGTTTCTACGAAAACCATATTGGTGCTCGTATAGAACACAGTGTTGATTTACATGTTTCAACATTCTCTTATACACCAAATGTCCCTTAATGTAATCCAAGGGATTTCCATCAGTTTTCAAAAATGTATTTGACAGAGAGGAACCAACATTCACTAAAAAGTTATTAAATTCACATGAAATAACATCGGTGTCACTATAGGTCTTATTTCGAACAGTAAATTTAGATGGAATAGTTCTACTGTAGATGCTTTTTCTTAAACAGTTGATTGAAGATTTTCCAAGATGACTTCATATTATTTAAGGATTCTTGGAATTTGTTAGTAAAATATATTTTTGGGGATATCCAAAGTAGGTGAGTAAATTTGTTCTTCTAATTTTTGTAATTTGCAGAATTCAAGGGACAGGGATTTTTAATAGAGAATTTTTTGAGARCGGTTGTAAACCAAGGTTCCCAGAACCCTTCTGCGGCTCTCTTATGTGGTTTAACTACGGGAAAGCAGTGGTGAAATACAGAATTGAAAGATGTGAGAAAAGTCTGGGAAGCAGACTCTACATCGACTTGATTATAAACATTTCCCCATGAAATATCATCAAAGCGCTCACAATTACTTTTGTTAAATGTTCTACATTTAATGCTACTAATCATCCTAATGTGTTCATTTCCAGCTGCCAAAGAGAAGTCATACCCTATTCCCTACATGGTCCACTACTTTTGACCAGTGAATAACTATTTCCTTAACCCATGATGACTGTAGGCAATCTATTCTATGCAAATCTATCCGATGCAAATAAAACAAGTGTACTGATTCATAAACCTTGTAATAGCATATTCTTTAATCGGAGGTGGTCACACTTTTGGGAAAAACAGAATAGGCTGATACATCCATCAATTACATGTTAAATGCAAAGTTTATTGCAAAGCTGTGTGTATCATTTCCCCCTGCCACACCCACTAGCGGCCTACTGATACTGTTTGTGTGTTGTTGTGTGTGCGTTTTGCTGCGTTCAAAACAACTGGGAACTCGGAACTGGGAACTCGGAAACCTCCGATTTAGGACTTCAGTGCGTTCAAAACAACTGGGAACTCGTAAAAAACGAGCTCCAACTGGGAAAATCGATTTGAATGGTCATCCACCTCGGAATTCCAACCCGGGAACTCGGACCTCTTTCTCGAGCTCCAACTTTCCGACCTGAAGATCACTGACGTCATGATTTGACTTCGCATTTTTCCGAGTTCCCAGTTGTTTTGAACGCGGCATATGTGATGAGGAAAAATGTTAGATATCCATGGTWATGATGACGTCTTCTCCCTTGCTTTCATTTGAGGAAACCCCGTGGCCTCAAAGYCCGCCTCTTCCCCCGCGCTATCATCCTATTGCTTCTTGTTTTTAACAGTGTTGGTTGATCCGTCTCAAAGACGGGTTCTCATTGGGCTATCGTTTTGTTGGACACGCCCTTTGGTCAGGTTTGGTTGAAGGCATAGATTATTTCCCTGCCCGAAGATTTTCGTAAGGTATTTGCTCGGAGTGGCAGATTGGAACCAGGTAAAGGTTGGGAAATATATTAACATTTTTTTTTCTTTAAATCTTGGAAATTAATTTGTAGGTTATTACATTTAACATGAAGTTCGATTGTTCCAATTTTGTAAGGAAATGTAAACTGTCTATGGATAGTTAGTATACGATGTCGTTTGGTCGCCAGTGCAGTGGTGCTTCATAAAAATGATTCATTCGGTCTCGCGCGGGTTAGTCAAGCAAGCTAGTTAGCATTAGCTTGTCAGGGCAAAACAACACACTTGCTTGTAAAGGAGATAGCAGCAGTTGTAACGGCTAGGATGTTAACTCTTGAACAAGTCTTTTGAGTTACAACATATCAGTCCTCCAACCATTAACTGTCTAATGTTAGCTAGCCAAGTGGTGAATGCATTTTTATATCTTTTTTATTTAACTAGGTAAGTCAGTTAGGAAAACATTCTTATTTTACAATGACGGCCTACCCCGGACAAACCCTCCCCTAAACCGGACGACGCTGGGCCAATTGTGCGCCGCCCAAAAGGACTCCCGATGACGGCCGGTTGTGATACAGCCCGGGATTGAACCAGGGTCTGTAGTGACGCCCCTAGTACTGAGATGCAGTGCCTTAGACTGCTGCGCCCCTCGGGAACTAACCTTAGCAACTAATTCGAAGAGTATGTTACTTTAGCTAACTAGCAGAAAAGTTAAGGTATATCCAAAGATATTTAGAACTAACCCAAGATGGTTCACCTGTGTCGTTTTCAATGGGAGGAAATTAAGCATAGTGGAGAGAACAGGCAAGGAGGTGGGCAGAGCCAAGCAGGAGTTAGTGAAATCCTTTTGGCACGTTCTAGTATGCCTATTTCCTTTAGGGAATGCCTTCTCTGTCTGTTTAGTGTGTTTGTGCCCTTGCACGCCTTGTAAACACAATATTTTGAAACCAGCAAAACATTATCTACATAACTTAGTGCAGTCTATTCGTAACACTGCCGGCCACTGATCTTCCTCTCCTCACCATATTTGTTGTGGAGTGGAAATTCCTACCAGATGCTTCAGATTTATACATCCGGTGAGACATCTGGCTCCATGTTCATTATGGTATAATCAGAGATATTAGAGAATGAAGGAGATAAGAATCCCATTGGGAAATGTATGGAGAAACGTATAATGCCCCACCCAGTAGACTGTCGACCAATGGTGTCATGGTGCATCACGCGGGTGCTAAACTAATTGTTGCGCGAAACCTTCCCATTTTCCTCGAAAGTACATAATGTGATGATTCCAAATCTATACAATATTATAGAGAGCCAGTTAATTCTCACATCTCTGAAAAGATTTGCAATGTTGTACTTGTTAATGAAATTCATGCTAATGTTGGGTTTTTGAGCTAGCGCCCAATTGACTCCTTGAATGAGAGCTCAGAATCGTCCAGATAGCACCGTGCGGCCCATTGACGACTCATGGGCAACGTACACAATGGGCATTAGTAGAATTTAAATGGCGTTTCCCATCTCCTCAAAAGTATCTCTGGTGTGTAGTTATCTGGCTAGCCTCGGTTGCAGATAGCTATCTAACGTTAACTAGCTAAGTGTCAGCATACGTTTTCAAAAGCAGTAATGTTACTGTAGTATTGGGGATCCGGGAAGGGTACACATTGTCTGGCTAGGTAGTGCTATTTCACTGAACTGGGTCACTCAATGTGACTGAGTTGACTGATGCTGGGAGTGAAAGCTGTGTGCAGTCAATGTTAGCTGGCGTAAGAGGTGTCAAGCCAAGGCAGTTTGGTATCCCAGCTAGCTAATGTTATCTTAACAAGTTATTGAATTGATTTATTTTTGTTACAGGTGAACTAACAGGAGTTACGTTGACTAGCTAGCCAACCAAACGGCCATACAAGGTGCTCATGCATTGACCATCCTAAACAATCAACAAATTTTCTTCCTCAGGTGTCTGGATAACATACCTGTACCTCCACCCACCTGCCCAAAGATTATAACTATCGTTATACACGATCTGTCCCCACACCGTTGTCCCCTTCTCACATCTTCGGACTTTCTTTGAAACTGCAAGTGACAGTTTGAACATACGATAACTCATAAACATGGATAAAACGGAGCTGATTCAAAAAGCCAAGCTGGCGGAGCAGGCGGAGCGTTACGACGACATGGCTTCGTCCATGAAGGAGGTAACGGAGAAGGGTGCAGAGCTGTCATGCGAGGAGAGGAACCTTCTCTCGGTCGCCTACAAGAACGTTGTCGGGGCCCGGAGGTCTGCATGGCGGGTCATCTCCGCCATCGAGCAGAAGACAGAAGGCAGTGACAAGAAGCTTCAGATGGTCAAGGAGTACCGGGAGAAGGTGGAGACAGAGTTACGAGACATCTGCAACGATGTATTGGTGAGTTAATGTATTTCTTCTAGCCAGTATGGGCATGCATGGCTTTGAGAGAGCAACATTTGATTTACCTCGTTCACCTTCTCTGCTGTAAATTGAGGACAGATACTCGGTGACGACAGCAATAAACCAGCTCTGAGCCTGTAGGCTCAGCACAAGCAACAAACGGGGTCACTTGTGTTATAAAAAGCCTCTTGATTGATAGAATCACCAACACACTATGTTTCTGTGAGGCTGAGGGCGGCACCAACTTGGATAGATGGTAGCCTAACACAAAAGGATTCATACAATTACCAATGGGCTCTTGATTTGAGATACTGAAAAGCAAAAGAAGCTGTCATCCATTCCTTTTCTTGGGGAATAAATGGTGATTCGGTTGACTGAGTAGTGGTATCCCCCTCTCTGTATGAAAATCATCTATTTACTTGTAGTGCACAATGGCGCTGTCATAAGTCCCTCATTCATGGACTTTGACATTGCAATGCTTCTATTTGTGTGACGTTTATCTGAAACTATGCAGAAAGGCTGCCCCAATTGATTCTGAGCCACAGTGGTGAAGTGGCATGATCTCCCCTTTCCACTGCTGCGCCCATTCAATAATGTGTCGTAAGGCAGGCAGCACCTCTTTCCTTCCTCTTTAAATTTCACTGAATAGTTTATTCAGACATTCTGAGTCAAAGGCTATGGCAAATGTTCACGTAAGGGGCTCTACTTTTACTTGGCAGACTTGTGTGGTTTAGTTTGATTGTCTGCTTGAGTTTGATATGCCAGATCAATAAGGCAGAGCAGCAGCCAGTGAACTGGGTCTCCAGTGGAGATGTTACAGCATCTAGATTTGTTGACGTGTAAAACAAAAAAATATATTTGAGTTGGACCTGTGCTACTGATAATATTGGCAAATGACTGACAGCGCTGCAATAATTCTGTTACTACTACATTTTGAGAATGTGTGCCCCCACCCCATCTTTTTTTCAATCCAAGGCCATTTTATTTTTGCTTTTGTACAGGATGGTTGTTTCATGCATTTCCTGTGGAACTGAACTAATTTTAAGCACACACCTTCCTTCCCATGGGAACACTATTTTGGGGATCAACTGTAAATTTGTAAGTTTGACTGTCATGGGCTGGTCATATCCCCCAACCCTATCTGGTGGATCCTGTGGCCTTTGCTGCCCCTCAGTTCTTTGTTCAACAGAAGGCCATGGTTGCATCTGAAATGGCAGCCCGTAGGGCCCTGGTCTAAAGTAGTGCACTATATATGGAATAGGGTGCCATTTGAGACGCATAACGTGTGTTAGCTGGAAGTTACCTGACCTGTTTGCTCCCAGTGTCCCATCTACTGCCATTATGGGAAAGTGTATTGTTGCACCTGGCTGTAGGGTTTGAGTAGGTGTGGCCATGGTGAAAGACAGCACCTGTAATCTCTCACAGATTACATGTCACAGCCCGAGTGTTCATCCACTTTAACAAATACTGCTGCTTGACATCCAAATTGTACAGAGGCTATGGGCTAAATGTCAAACAAGGCTAATTTACGCTTAATTCCACACTGCGCTTGCCAGTATCACTTGTGTTTATTTATTTTAAGTGTCGGCCCTCGACTCAGAGCTTCTTTGGCGTTTTTGACATACTCGCCCAATGCTTAAAACCGAGATTTAGTTTCTCATTGGTTGTTCATGACCTTCCCGTGGGCTCACTGTATTCAGCTTTAATGTAGTACTCTATTCTCTAGTGTTAACTACTCAACCAGCACAATAACCGTCTGTGTCTAAAGAATGTATGTAGCCGCCCTACTCTAAATAGGGCAGCGATATTAGTGCTGTTGGCAGATTAAGATGTTTCCGCGACGTCTAGCTGTATTGTTCAGTTTATCCCTCCGAACAGTGAGGTGTCCTCCACATCAGGTTCTGCGTCCCTAATGGCACCCTATCCCCTATATAGTGCACTACTTTTGACCAGGGCCCTATGGGGAATATGTCGTTTGGAACGCAGACCTGGACCTCAAAGGAAAGGGGATGGATCGGTTYTAAAAGCCAGGCTAGTTTGATTCAGAACCTAATGCACATCCTTGACACTGAGGAAGAGTGGTTTCCTGTCAAAAGGGGGGCTTGTGTGGCAGTGACTTCATTCAACAGGCTGTGTCTGAAACATTTAACATATAACAAGGTAGACAGGCACACGAGTCCTGAGCACATGTGGCTTTTACAGTTGTCCAGACACACTTATTGTACATTAGCTAGATGTTTGGTGATGGAGGAAAAGCTCACATACATTGTGTATCTTGTAGATCAGGCTTAGATCAATCACTCTGGTGGATTAAAGCCGATCACTAGTAATCCAGATGGGTCCATCCTCTACTCAACACCCTTTGATCTGGTCTGTGATGGTGTCTGGGTGTTCATCGACGCAAGCCAAGCTCTCGTCCACACAGACCCTGAACTTAACCTACACACATGGCGTGCAGAGCCATGATCAAGTGGGTGACACTCAGGGCACAAGCCATGCATACACTCCTCCCCACCGAGGCCTGTCCAATAGCCTCATATGGTTAAGTGGAACTCTCCTTTAAAAATAAACTACACATATGGCATTATCCTGCTGTCACTTCCTGTATAGGAAGTTGTGACCCTGATAGACGGATGTTCATTGAGGGTGTGCTGGTGTGGCAGGCTCAGCACTGAGCTAGCGCGCACACTGAGCCACATCTGGGTGCTCTAATTCTGCACTGGCCATCTGTTAAAGCGCCCTGCTTTACGGGGCCCCTCTGGGCCAGTGTGCCCAACACTCTACACTGGGCCCCTCTGGGCCAGTGCCCTCTACATGGGGCCCCTCTGGGCTAGTGCCCTACACTCTTCAGTGGCCCTCTGTCTTGATTATTGTAGGTCATTTGTGTAACCTACGGTAAGCTTATGAACTTACAAACTCAACCAATGTTTATGATTTTATTTAACCTTTATTTTACTAGGCAAGCTAGTTAACTTCTCTAGGATAGGGGGTGACATTTTCACTTTTGGATGAATTGGTGCCAAAATTGAACAGCCTCCTACTCTGTCCTAGATCATAATATATGCATATTATTATTACTATTGGATAGAAAACACTCTGAAATTTCTAAAACTGTTTGAATTATATCTGTGAGTAAAACAGAACTCATATGGCAGGCAAACTTCCAAACAGGAAGTAAAAATCTGAAATGGGTCGATCTGAAAGTCAACGCCTATTCAAATCTCCTATATTTATGGATCTGTATGCACTTCATACGCCTTCCACTAGATGTCGACAGGCAGTAGAACGTGGAATGAAGCGTCTAGCATGATGTGGGGCCGGATGAGAGCTATTGGAGTGCGTGGTCAGGCAGATTGTCAGTTCCTGGCCACGCACTCTCGGCATGTGATGTCCTTGTTTGCCATGAGTCATATAGACATGAAGAAATGCTCCGTTTGGGACGTTATTGGATATATATGAGAAAAATATCCTGAAGATTGATTCTCAACTGAGTTTGACCAGTTTATTCGACTTTTAATATTACTTTTTGAAGTTTTCGTTCATTGCGCTAATGTGTATGGACACGTGTATTACACATGTTAGCCAAAGTTGCTAATTCGACAAGTAATGKACATTATAAAACAAAACAACGATTTATTGTGGAACTAGGATTCCTGGCACTGCATTCTGATGAAARATCATCAAAGGTAAGGGAATATTTATGATGTAATTTCATGTTTCTGTTGACTCCAACATGGCGGAGAATGGCTGAGCGCCGTCTCAGATTATTGTGTGCTTTTTACTAAAGTAATTTTTTWAAATCTAACACAGCGGTTGCATTAAGAACCAGTGTATCTTTAATTATATGTTAAACATGTATCTTTCATCAAAGTTTATGATGAGTATTTCTGTATTTCACGTAGCTCTCTGTAATTACTCTGGCTATTTTGGATGCATTTCTGAACGTGGCGCCAATGTAAAACCACGATTTGTGGCTATAAATATGCACATTATCGAACAAAACATAAATGTATTGTATAACATGATGTCATATGAKTGTCATCTGATGAAGATGTTCAAAGGTTAGTGATTAATTTTATCTCTATTTGTGGGTTTTGTGAAAGCTATCTTTGCTGTGAAAAAATGGCTGTGTTTTTTTGGATATGGTGGTGAGCTAACATAAATATATGTTGTGTTTACGCTGTAAAACATTTTTAAAAATCGGACATGTTGGCTGGATTCACAAGATGTTTATCTTTCATTTGCTGTATTGGACTTGTGATTTTCATGATATTATATTATTTACCTGTGGCGCTATGCTAGGCTATGCTAGTCAGCGTTTCTGATGACAATGATCCCGGATCCGGGATGGGTGGTTCAGAGAGGTTATTAACCTGTCTAGGACTGGGGTTCCGCTAGCGCCAAATTCAATCAACAGAAATCTCATAATTCGATTTTCTCAAACCATACAAGTGTTAGACAGCATTTTAAAGATAMAATTCTTGTTAATCCAACCACAGTGTCCGATTTCAAAAAAAGCTTTTCGGCTAAAGCAGAACATATCATTATGTTAGGTCAGCAACTAGTCACAGAAAGCATACAGCGATTTTCCAACCAAAGAGGCATTACAAAAAGCAGAAATATTGATAAAATTAATCACTAACCTTTGATATTCTTCATCAGATGACACTCACGGGATGACATGTTACACAATACATGTATGTTTTGTTAGATCAAGTTCACATTTATATCCAAAAACCTCAGTTTACATTTGGCTTTACCTCCAAAACATCCAGTGAATTTGCACAGAGCCACATCAAATCACAGAAATACTCATAATAAACATTAATAAAAGATACACGTGTTATTCACAGATTTAAAGATATACTTCTCCTTAATGCAACCGCTGTGTCAGATTTCCCAAAAACTTGATGGAAAAAGCAAACCATGCAATAATCTGAGTACGGCGCTCAGAGACCAACACAACCCAAGAAGATATCCGCCATGTTGGAGTCAACATAAGTCAGAAATAGCATTATAAATATTCACTTTGATGATCTTCGTTAGAATGCACTCCCAGGAATCCCAGTTCCACAAATGTTTGATTTGTTCCATAAAGTCCATTTATGTCCAAATTCCTCCTTGTTGTTCGCGCGTTCAGTACACAATCTAAACTCACGGCGCGCGGGCAGGTCCATGCAAAAGTTCAGACAAAGTCATATTACAGTCCGTAGAAACATGTCAAACGAAGTATAGAATCAATCTTTAGGATGTTTTTAACATAAATCTTCAATAATGTTCCAACCGGAGAATTCCTTTGTCTGTAGAAAAGCTATGGAACAGAGCTCGCTCTCACGTGAAAGAGCGTCACGAGCTCAAAGCATTCTGCCAGACCTCTGACTCATTCCCCTCTCATTCGGCCCCACTTCACAGTAGAAGCATCAGACATGGTTCTAAAGACTGACATCTAGTGGAAGCATTAGGAAGTGCAACATGACCCATATCCCACTATCTTCAGTAGGGAATGAGTTGAAAAACGACCAACCTCAGATTTCCCACTTCCTGGTTGGATTTTTTCTCAGGTTTTTGCCTGCCATATGAGTTCTGTTATACTCASASAYMWYWYWMAMASWKTTWKARAMWYYWSWGTKTTYTMTMYMMAWMTMYWMWWAWWATRYRYATATWWKMRMMWSGGACTGAGTAGCAGGCAGTTTACTCTGGGCACGCTTTTCATCCAAACGTGAAAATGCTGCCCCCTATCCATAACAAGTTAAGAACATTCTTATTTACAATGACGGCCTTCCCCGGCCAAACCCTAMCCCGGACGACGCTGGGCCAATTGTGCGCCACCCTATGGGACTCCCAATCACGGCAGTTGTGATAGTCTGGAATCGAACCAGGGTCTGTAGTGACCGYCTCTAGCACTGCGATGCAGTGCCTAAGACTGCTGTGCCACTCGGGTGATGGATAACTATACAGAATGATTACAGCTGCTGATATACTGGAGTCTCAGTATTATTGTGTATGGTACTGATAACCTTCTTTACCATATAGGCCTACTCCTCTTGTGATCATCGTGCATGCTGATCGTGCATGCTGTTCGTTGGATCTGACCACCATGGATAGTAGGGCTGGGATTTGCCGGGGACCTCACAATTTGATCTCACTGCGATTCGATAATGCGATTGAATTGCAATTAGATTTTACAAACATATTGCTTACTATATGTCTGCTGCAGAGATACAAGAGCCATATAAAAATGTGCTGAACCTGTTGACTCATCTGCCTCCCTGCTCCGTTATCAGCTACGTTAACTTGGTTGTTGACCCACATTGTTAACTTCCCTATCTTAGTACAGAAATGTCACACTTTATTCTATCTACAAATACCTAGGTGTCTGGTTAGACTGTAAACTCTCCTTCCAGACTCACATTAAGCATCTCCAATCCAAATCTAGAATCGGCATCCTATTTCGCAACAAAGCATCCTTCACTCATGCTGTCAAACATACCCTCATAAAACTGACTATCCTACCAATCCTTGACTTCGGCGATGTCATTTACAAAATAGCCTCCAACACTCTACTCAACAAATTGGATGCAGTCTATCACAGTGCCATCCGTTTCGTCACCAAAGCCCCATATACTACCCACCACTGCGACTTGTATGCTCTCGTTGGCTGGCCCTCGCTTCATATTCGTCGCCAAACCCACTGGCTCCAGGTCAAGTCTTTGCTAGGTAAAGCCCCGCCTTATCTCAGCTCACTGGTCACCATAGCAGCACGCGCTCCAACAGGTATATTTCACTGGTCACCCCCAAAGCCAATTCTTCTTTAAGCACCAGCTGTCAGAGCAGCTCACAGATCATGATACTTGTATATAGCCCATCCAACTACCTCATCCCCATACTGTWATTTTTTTGCTCCTTTGCACCCCAGTATCTCTACTTGCACATCACTCCAGTGTTTAATTGCTAAATTGTAATTATTTCGCCACTGGCCTTACCTCCCTTATCTTACTTCATTTGCACACACTGTATATAGACATTTTCTCTTGTGTTATTGATTGTATGTTTGTTTATTCCATGTAACTCTGTGTTTGTCACACTGCTTTGCTTTCTTGGCCAGGTCGCAGTTGTAAATGAAGTTGTTCTCAACTAGCCGACCTGGTTAAATAATGGTGAAATAAACAAATCTTACCTCCCGTCAGTAACAGTTTATGGTGTAAATAATATACAGACAAGCTTTCATGTTTAATTTAAGCAACGTTTATTGTACCTGTCAATGTTATGGATGAGCACGTTGTTTGTTTGGTTGTGTTCCTCTCCATCTCTGTTGCTTCCGGGTATGCTGGGCTGGGATAAGGACCAGAGCTATGGTAATCGGGCTGGCTTTGTTGTTCCTGTCCCGACTGGSTCGTTCATGTGAATGAGCATATTGGAAGACTCCATGTCAGTAGGGATGGGATTTTGTAAATGTGTTATATTGGTTTATTGTATCATGAGAAACGTGTTGCAATGTATATAATTAATTATGTTTAGCTGAGTGGAAAATGTAGGCTTTGATGAAGGTAATTGCTTAATTAATTAGTGCTGGGTATGTTCTGATGGGAGGGGCTTCCCCTACAAAAGCAGTCTCTCAGTTCAGGGGTGGAACCGTTTTGGTTTGAGCTGTTGTGGCAGCATTGTTTTTTAAGCTGTCCCCTTAATGTATACTTTGGATGGCAGTACTGTTTTTCTTCTGGATTCACTATGTAAATAAACACCCTTGCACAGAAGTACTTTTGTGGCTCCACCATCTTTTTATTTGATAGAGGTTAGGTTTTTCAGTTTAGCCTTCTGGCCTACTCTACGTGACAAGCCAGTAAGGAATTTTTGATAAGGTTGGAACCAAAGTGCTGTTCACTGTTTCCAGGTGACCCTAATTAATGTTTCTTTCTTCATGTAGCTAGCTAACTTATAAGAAATCCCACTATGTCCTCCGACRAACCCTCAAACAGGCAAAGTGTCAATACAGAACTAAGATTGAATYGTACTCCACCGGCTCCGACGCTCGTCGGATGTGGCAGGGCTTGCAAACTATAAGACTACAAAAGGAATCACAGCCGCRTGCTGTCCAGTGACAAACCTACCTGACGAGCTACGAGGCAAGCAACACTGAAGCATTCATGAGATCCCCAGCTGTTCTGGACTACTGTGTGATCACGCTCTCCGCAGCCAATGTAAGACCTTTTTAAACAGGTCAACATTCAAGGCCGCAGGGCCAGACGGATTACCAGGACGTGTACTCCGAGCATTCGCTGATCAACTGGCAAGTGTCTTCACTGACATTTTCAACCTCTCCCTGTCCGAGTCCATAATACCAACATGTTTCAAGCAGACCACCATAGTCCCTGTACCCAAGAACACTAAGGTAACCTGCCTAAATGACTACCGACCCGTAGCACTCACATCTGTAGCCATGAAGTGCTTTGAAAGGCTGGTTATGGCTCACATCAACACCATTATCCCAGAAACACTAGACCCACTCCAATTTGCATACCGCCCCGACAGATCCACAAATGATGCAGGTTCTATTGCACTCCACACTGCCCTTTCTCACCTGGACAAAAGGAACATCTATGTGAGAATGCTATTCATTGACTACACCTCAGTGTTCAACACCATAGTGCCCTCAAAGCTCATCATTAAGCTAAGGACCCTGGGACTAAACACCTCCCTCTGCAACTGGATCCTGGACTTTCTGATGGGCTGTCCCCAGGTGGTAAGGGTAGGTAACAACACATCCGCCATGCTGATCTTCAACACGGGGGCCCCTCGGTTGCGGGCTCAGTCCCCTCCTGTACTCCCTGTTCACTCATGACTGCATGGCCAGGCACGACTCCAACACCACGTTTGCAGATGACACAACAGTTGTGGGCCTGCTCACCGACGAGGCAGCCTATAGGGAGGTGGTCAGAGACCTGGCCGTGTGGTGCCAGGACAACAACCTCTCCCTCAGCGTGATCAAAACAAAGGAGATGATTGTGGACTACAGGAAAAGGACTGAGCATTCCCCTAACAAACTAACATGCTCCAAGCACGCCAAGACCGGTGTGAAGAGGGAATGACGACAACCTATTCCCCCCTCAGGAGACTGAAAAGATTTGGCATGGGTCCTCAGACACTCAAAAGGTTCTACAGCTGGACCATCGAGCATCCTGACTGGTTGTATCACCGCCTGGTATGGCAAGTGCTCAGCCTCCTACCGCAAGGCACTACAGAGGGTAGTGCGTCCTGCCCAGTACCACACTGGTGCTAAGCTTCCTGCAATCCAGGACCTCTATACCAGGCGGTGTCAGGAAGGTCCTAAAAATTGTAAAAGACTCCAGTCACCCTAGTCATAGACTGTTCTCTCTGCTTCCGCACGGCAAGCAGTACCGGAGCGCCAAGTCTAGGTCCAAGAGACTTCTAAACAGCTTTTACCACCAAGCTATAAGACTGCTGAACATCTAATCAAATGGCTACACCCAGGACTATTTGCATTGCCCCCCCCCCCCCTTGTTAACGCTGCTGCTATCTTTATCTATGCATAGTCACTTTAATAACTCATCTACAGGTTTGATTTACAGGCTCAAAATGCCAGAAACGACCTTTTTTTCCTGAAACTCATCAGTCTATTCTTGTTCTGAGAAATGAAGGTATTCCTGCGAGAAATTGCCAAGAAACTGAGATTCATACAGCGCTGTGTACTACTCTTCACAGAACACGCGCAAATTGTTCTAACCAGAATAGAAAGAGTGGGAGCCCCGGTGACAACTGAACAAGAGGACAAGCACATGTGTCAAGTTTGAGAAAACGAATGCCTCACAAGTCCTCAACTGGCAGCTTCATTAAATTAGTACCCGCAAAACACCAGTCTCAAACTCAACGGTAATGGGAAACTGCTGGATGCTGGCTTTGGGGCAGAGTTCCTCTGTCCAGTGCTGTTTTGCCCATCTTAATCTTTTATTTTTATTTACAGTTTGAGTGGCGTTTTCTTTGCAACTCTGTCTAGAAGGCAGAACTCCTGAACATCTAATGAATGGCTACCCAAACTACAACTGCTCAAAAAAATAAAGGAACACTTAAACAACACAATGTAACTCCAAGTCAATCACACTTCTGTGAAATCAAACTGTCCACTTAGGAAGCAACACTGATTGACAATAAATTTCACATGCTGTTGTGCAAATGGAATAGACAAAAGGTGGAAATTATAGGCAATTAGCAAGACACCCAAATAAAGGAGTGTTCTGCAGGTGGTGACCACAGATCACTTCTCAGTTCCTATGCTTCCTGGCTGATGTTTTGGTCACTTTGAAATGCTGGCGGTGCTTCACTCTAGTGTAGCATGAGACGGAGTCTACAACCCACACAAGTGCTCAGGTAGTGCGCTCATCAGGATGGCACATCAATGCGAGCTGTGGAAAGTTGCTGTGCTGGTGCAGTGTGTCAGAGCATGGAGGCGCTAGCCTACGCAGGAACGGCAGAGTAGATCGGAGCAGTGGACACGGAGGCACGAGGAGAGGGCAACAACCCATCAGCAGGACCGCTACCTCCGCTTTGTGCAGGAGGAGCACTGCCAGAGCCTGCAAAATGACTTCCAGTAGCCACAAATGTGCATGTGTCTGCTCAAACGGTCAGAAACAGACTCCATGAGGTGGTATAAGGCCCACGTCCACAGGTGGGGGTTGCGCTTACAGCCCAGCACCGTGCAGGACGTTGGCATTTGCCAGAAGAACACCAAGATTGCAAATTCGCCACTGGGCCCTGTGCTCTTCACAGATAAAGCAGGTTCACACTGAGCACATGAGCACATGTGACAGACGTGACAGAGTCTGGAGACGCAGTGGAGAATGTTCTGCTGCCTGCAACATCCTCCAGCATGACCGGTTTGGCGGTGGTCAGTCATGGTGTGGGGTGCATTTCTTTGTGGGCCGCACAGCCCTCCATGTGCTCGCCAGAGGTAGCCTGACTGCCATTAGCTACCGAGATGAGATCCTCAGACCCCTTGTGAGACCATATGCTGACATATGCACATTTGTGCCTGCTGGAGTTCATTTTGCAGGGCTCTGGCAGTGCACCTCCTTGCACAAAGGCGGAGGTAGCGGTCCAGCTGCTGGGTTGTTGCCCTTCTACGGCCTCCTCCACGTCTCCTGATGTACTGGCCTGTCTCCTGTAGTGCCTCCATGCTCTGGACACTACGCTGACCGACACAGCAAACCTTTTTGCCACAGTCGCATTGATGTGCCATCCTGGATGAACTGCACTACCTGAGCCACTTGTGTGGTTGTAGACTCCGTCTCATGCTACCACTAAGTGAGAGCACCGCCAGCATTCAAAAGTGACCAAAACATCAGCCAGGAAGCATAGGAACTGAGAAGTGGTCTGTGGTCACCACCTGCAGAGTCACTCCTTTTTTGGGGGTGTCTTGCTAATTGCTATAATTTCCACTTTTGTCTATTCCATTTGCACAACAGCATGTGAAATTTATTGTCAATCAGTGTTGCTTCTAAGTGGACAGTTTGATTTCATAGAAGTGTATTGACTTGAGTTACATTGTTGTTGTAAGTGTTCCCTTTATTTTTTTGAGCAGTGTATTTGCATTGCCCCCCTTCTTTTACCCTGCTGCTACTCTGTTTATCTATGCATCGTCAATTTTTAATAACTCTACCTACATGTACATATTACCTTGACTAACCCCACACATTGACTCTGTACCGGTACCCCCTGTATATAGCCTCGCTACTGTTATTTTATTGTTGCTACTTAGTTTATTTTCTTAGCAGGGTGTTGCTAAATAAAAATGATCAAACAGTAGTTTGCATATAGTAAGACACCACACAATAGTGTAGTTATAGAATGCTTATGGAAAGCAGCATGTCACCAACATTGTGTCCATCTGACCATGCAAAGTGAACGTCAACAAAGTGCTTGTGACTGTGGTTGAGCAACTGCTCTCTCCTTGAGTGACGGGGCATGGCTTTGTGTGGTTAGTGGCATGCAGGATTGAGGCCGAGCGATGACTCAAGTAGGAAACAGAGTAAACTATAACTGACATACACGCCGGAGTTGCGTATCACATTTAACAAACCAAACATCGAAATACATTTTTAAAGAAGGTAAAGTAAACTCAAACTGGTCCCTGCATCAGTGTGTGTGGTAAAATAGCCCCAGTGGCTAGCTTTTTGTGGTGCAGAGGGAAAGACAGTGCTAGCCTACGGTTAGGGTTCATGGCAGGGCCCAGCTCTTTTGCTGTCTGTCTTTTTTAAATGGCTGTCTAAAATGGCATCCTATAGTGCACTACCCATAGGGCCCTTGTTTAAAAGTAGTGCACTATATAGGGTACCATTTGGTACGCATACTGAATGTCTGAGCACATGTTGTGAGGCGACAAGGTTGCTGCCGACGACAGGTGGAGAAAAGGGATCTTCTGTCCTGATTCCCATCCTCCCACTAGGGATGACCCAAATGGCACATTCTCTACATAGTGCACTACTTTTGACCAGAGTCCTATAGGTCCTGACCAAATGTGGTGCACTAAATGGGAAATGAGGTGTCATTTGGAACTCTGCCTTCATCCTCTATGGGTGAGAAGTTGTCTATATAATTCAATAAGTCTTGACCCTTCATGTTCGTTTTGAGGGATCTACAAGTATGCTCTTCACTATAACTGTCATGCTGGATTATGAGGTTTTTATTTTTCCTGGTAAAATGGTCAGCGGTACTAAATCATGCCTTGAGCCTGTGAGGAGAGGGACCTCTGCTTCACTGGTCTGCTAGCCTGCTACTAACACCCACACACTGCTGTGGCTGCTGAGGATACAGGAGTGCCCCTTTCTCCATGTTGGTGGTGATGCCACGCAGAGGAAGTGGTGGCTGGTCCAGCCCTGTTCCTGGGTTGGCTGCTCGGCTGAAACGTGTGTTTAAGCAAGTGACTTCTCAGAACAAGCAGCARTTAAGCTGCACTCTCCCCTCTGGCTGTCCATATCTATAGCAGTATTATGTCATCTCACTGAACAGTTGGTAGGGCAGAGTATAGTTGCCTGTAAGTGCGTCTCACTCAGGTTGTCGTCAGCCCATGCCGAGCTGATAATCGGGTATTAGGGAGCCAGCATGAACGGCAGCTTGTGGATGGTATCACCTTCACTCAAGCCTTCCACTGGGTTATCTCTATGCCTCAGCATCTTTCACTGAGTTATCCGGGTTCAGGTCAGTGCTCCCTCTGGACCCAGATTAAACTGCCTTTGTATTTCCTCCCTCCTTCCTTTGGGCTGAACAGTGGCCTCTCCATGTGGAACTACTGACCTCCGCAGGGAGCAGGCAACTGGTTAGCTGTTACCATACCACACATGTAGTCTTAGAGCCAGCGTTTGTGCTGCCATGCCAACTCCCTGTCACTCATTGCCATGTGAAACAAGTTTGACGTGCCAATGACGGCAATGGAGGAGACAAGGACACAAACTGATGTGGGACCRGGCTACCTGTCACACGTGGTCTCTAGGCAGGACACGTGGTCTCTAGGCAGGACTATTGTCTTCGGCTGTTAGCAGCTTGCCCTTAAAAGGAAGTGGAGAGGCGTTTGGCTCACACAGGAAGCTGGCTGTAGAGTGCTCATTGTTTCGTACCGGTGTTATGTGAATGCCACCACAACCTGTTTTTGTGTTACACCCACAACAAATTGAGGCAACGGTGAAGCCATCGAGTACAGCTTGGATGACTGATGGGGATCGAAAGTGAGATGCCCCTTTTTGCAACTGAAGTTAAGGCCTGCCACTGTAGATGCTCTGATTTTCACGCCTCAACTAATCGAATGATGCATCAAAGTAAAGTTACTACATCCTGTTTTTTTGTTGTTGCACAAAACCCCCATTTTCCATTGTGTTTTTGTGCGAGACAGCCAGGCATGCAGATTAGGGTGTTTTTAATGAGATGGAATCAAGCCAAATGAAGGAGTCATCACATTTTTATGGGTGTCACAAAAAATATCTAGCTAGTTGTGATAAGATGCATCCCATATGACACCCCTATAAAGTAGTGCATAGGGTGCCATTTAGGACGCAMACATACAATTCGTAAAATTTAAATKAACTCTCCTTCCTGTCTGTTTTCTCCCCCAGGGGCTGCTGAGCAAATATTTGATTGAAAATGCCCCTAATGCGGAGAGCAAAGTGTTCTATTTGAAGATGAAGGGAGACTACTACAGATACCTGGCTGAGGTGGCCTCTGGAGACGACAAGAAGGGTAAGTGGGTCTCCAGTTTACGTCCCATAGTGCATTACTTTGGACCAGGACCCATGACCCAAATGGCCCCATATTCCCTATAAGGTGCACTACAGTCATATGGGTTTTGGTCAAAAGTAGTGCACTATATTGGGAATAGGGTGTAATTTGGGACTCAGATCTAGTCTCTCAGGAGTTCTTGGGCTGCTGGCTCCAACTGGCCTTGCTGTCTCTCCCTATATTAGTACCAGTCAAAAGTTTGGACACCTACTCAAGTGTTTTTCTTTATTTTTACTATTTTCTACATCGTACTATTTTCTACACCAAGGCAAAGTAGCCACCCTTTGCCTTGATGACAGCTTTGCACATTCTTGGCATTCTCTCAACCAGCTTCACCTGGAATGCTTTTCCAATAGTCTTGAAGGTGTTCCCACATGCTGAGCACTTGTTGGCTGCTTTTCCTTCACTCTGCCGTCCAACTCATCCCAAACTATCTCAATTGGGTTGAGGTCAGGTCATCTGATGCAGCACTCCACTATCCTTCTCCTTGGTCAAATAGCCATTACACAGCCTGGAGGTGTGTTGGGGCATTGTCCTGTAGAAAAACAAATGAGTGTGCAAAGCTGTCATCAAGGCAAAGGGTGGGCTATATTTGACGAATATAAAGTATATTTTGATTTGTTTTTAACACTTTTTGGTTACTACATTCCGTATGTCTATTTCATAGTTTTGACATCTTCACTAATATTCTACAATGTATTCTTAATTCTTATTTAATGTGCAATGGTTGTATTATTTTTAGATATGTCATCCCCGACAGGATGCCGTTAATTTTGAGTCCTGGAAGGAATTATTTTATAAAGACGAAGTATTTGGTGGTTATTTAGCAATATTTTGTAGGCTACCAAGCAATGTTTCATCAAATTTTTCTGCACTAAGCACATTTTCGGGGACGTCTGCACGCACTTTAGAAATTCTCTGCGTCTTCTGCCACGTGTTTACTGTGACCATTAAGGCTATACCTGCTTTTAAGTTAGTTAGAACAGTGGCCAAGTAGACTACTGTGGCTATTTTGATCGTAATGTAGGCCTATAAGTGGCCTACCAGCTGTTTTATCATTCAGCCTACAGTAGCAGCCAATGTGTGGTTTTCAATGTAGGCCTACGTTCATGAGACTTAAAAAAAACATGTAGGGATTTACATTAACCTTTTTTTTTTTCACTTGTCCTTCAGACAAGCTGACTGAAAATGTTGTTTGATTCAAGAAACCACTTTACAAAATGAATTATTATTCCCATGCCATTATTTCAGCGACTCAGACAAATTATGCTACCCTCTGCCTATTGCTGAGGGGTTGGGTTAAATGCGGAAGGTACATTTCTGTTGAATGCATTGTTGTACAGCTGACAAGGTATCTCCCTTTCCCTTATTGGCTACTTATCTTATTCAAGCCTGTCTCAAAATACAGCACTGACCCTTTAAGACCTAAAAAAAAACTCTTTACCTGACTTGCTTTCCAAAGATGGCTAGAAATGCATGTTTTGTGCTCTTGTAGGAAGCAACCCCTCCCCCATTGCTGACGAGAAATTAGCTGTAACTGTGCTAATAACTCACTAACAAAGAATATGAACAAATGTGGTTACATTCAGCTCTCGCTTTGATCTCAAAACAAGCGCAACTAGCAAATGTTCTGKGTGTCTGGAGCTCCATCCAGACCTCTCGCTCCAGGGGATGCAAGCTTGTTGGTTTAATGCAGGCTGAGTGAGTTTGGGCTGTGAACGTGGTGATGGGTATATGAATGTTCCCTCCCTGCTGCTGCGAGGTTCTTTCCCTCCCTCATCCCTCTCCCATGTCTCCCTATCTCATCCATCCACGTTTACCTTCCCCCCCTCCATACTTCTCTCCCCTCCCTCTCTCTTTTCCTCCTGCCATGCCCCCCTCCCCCCCAGTGAGAGCCCTATCTGCCAGCCACCTCCTCCCTGGCAAGCCTCAGCCACTGAACACGAGACTACACAGAATTACTGTCATGGTTTCCCCTTACAGCACCGCCCCAACTGAGGAGGTTTGAGCAGAGGAGGGAGGATGTTGAAATGTAGGCCTCGTTAGTTAGTAGCCTAACGCTTGCTGGCTTATTTTGGCAGCCAGGCCAGGGACTTTGCAACTTGATCCACATGTATCATACCCGGGGATTATTTGTTACATTGTTGTTCTTAGAAAATGCCATGTTAATATTCAAATCAAAATCAGATTTTATTTGTCACATGCTTGGTAAACAACCAAATTTCCCTGCTATTCTACACCTAACTTACAGGCCCTTCCATTTGTTATAGAGAAATAATAGAGTAAARCGCATTAATAATAAACAATGACTAACAATAACTTGGTACTGCTACCCTGTGTGTGTATATAGCCGAGTCGATGTGCAGGGGTACAAGATAATTTGAGGTAGGTGTGTACATATAACTTGGAATAAAGTGACTGATAATACGCAGTAGCAGCAGCATGTGGTTAGTGCAAAAAGGGTCAATGCAGATAAATAGATAGTCCAGGTAGCTATTTGGTTAACTATTTTACAGTCTTATGGCTTTGGGGTAGAAGCTGTTCAGGGTCCTGTTGGTTCCAGACTTGGTGCTGTGCGGTAATAGACAGAACAGTCTATGACGGGTGGCTGGGGTCTGGCAATTATTTTTTGACAGCGCCCGGTATAAAAGTCCTGGATGGCAGGGAGCTCGGCCCCAGTAATGTACTGGTCCATACGCACTATTCTCTGAAGCGCCTTGTGGTCGGATGCCAAGCAGTTGACATACCAAGCATTAATGCAGCCAGTCAAGGTGCTCTTGATAGTGCAGCTGTATAACTTTGAGGATCTGAGGGCCCGTGCCAAATCTTTTCAGCCTACTGAGGGGTAAGGGGCGTTGTCGTGCCCTCTTCACAACTGTGTTGGTGTGTGTGGACCATTGTAGATAATTAGTGATGTGGACACTGAGGAAGCTCTCAACTTGCTCCGTCTATGTGAATGGAGGCGTGCTCAGCCCTCTGTTTCCTGTAGTCCACGATCCGCGACTTTGTCTTGCTGATGTTGAAGGAGAGGTTGTTGTCCTGGCACAACACTGCCAGGTCTCTGACCTCCCTATATAGGCTATCTCGTTGTTGGTTATCAGGCCTACCACCGTCCTGTCGGCGGCAAACTTAATGTAGCTCCGGTGCTCAACAAAGGATATTTATAAGCCCATTACCTCATGTAGCCTAGCTTTCAGGACCGCTTACAGTGGCCAGACCAGGGAAAGGAAAGTGACCCCATTTGCAGCAATGATGGATAGGCCTACCTAGAGGAGTAATATTTTATATTTAAAATGTGTAATGAAAGACTGGGTCTGTCCCAAATGGCACCCTATTCCCTTTATAGAGCACTACYTTTGACCCTATGGGCCTTGAAGAGTAGTGTACTATATAAGGAATAGGGTGCCATTTGGGACGTAAAGCTCCAACTCTAAAACATTGTCTATCTCAATGGTTCCTCCCCTTCCCACAGAGACGATATCCAACTCTCAAGACTCCTACCAGGAGGCGTTTGACATCAGCAAGAAGGAGATGCAGCCCACACATCCCATCCGCCTGGGCCTGGCCCTCAACTTCTCCGTTTTCTTCTACGAGATCCTCAACTCTCCAGAGAAGGCCTGCTCACTGGCCAAACAGGTAGGGATGATGAGACAACACAGCAGCCCACATAAACGGCACCAGATCCCCTATATAGTGCTTTCTTTTGAGACAGGGCCTATGGGGCTTTGGTCAAAGTAGTGGACTATATAGGGAATAGGGTGAGATTATGGGGTGCACTATATACACTGAGTGTACAAAACATTAAGAACACCTGCTCTTTCCATGATATAGACTGACCAGGTGAATCCAGGTGAAAGCTATGATCCCTTATTGATGTCACTAGTTAAATCACTTCAATCAGTGTAGATGAAGTTGAGGAGGCTGGTTACATTTTTTTCAAGCCTTGAGACAATTACAACATGGCTTGTATGTGTGCCATTCAGAGGGTGAATTGTCAAGACAAACGTGTTAAAAAAAAAATGTGCCTTTTGAACTGGTTATGGTAGTAGGTTTGAATATGTCAAGAACTGCAACAYTGCTGGGTTTTTCACGCTCAACAGTTTCCTGTGTGTATCAAGCATGGTCTAGCACCTAAAATACATCCAGCCAACTTGATACAACTGTGGAGTCAACATGGGCCGGCATCCCTGTGGAACGCTTTCCACACCTTTGTAGAGTCCATCCGGGAGAATGGGGAGGGGGGCTGCAACTCAATCTAAGAAAGGTGTTCTTAATGTTTTGTTTACTCAGTGTACACACACACACACACACACACACAGCTGCATTGTGCCATCTCTCTCCTGTCTATCTCTATCTTTGCCTCATCTCCCTGTTTATATGCATATCAACCATTTGTTATTTGTGTGTTCGCAGGCCTTCGACGATGCCATCGCCGAGCTCGACACGCTGAGCGAAGACTCGTACAAAGACAGTACCCTCATCATGCAGTTGCTTAGAGACAACCTCACAGTAAGTATCCTCTGACCACCCCCCACCGAGCCACGCGATTGGTCGCTTCATCAACACATCCCACACATACCATACACCCACAGGCACTGTGACTGCAACCCAGTCTAGTGTATGTGCATCTCATTTCAGTATTTTAAACACACACAATGCATTCGGAAAGTATTCAGACCCCTTCACGTTTTCCACATTTTGTTACGTTACAGCCATATTCTAAAATGGATGACATTTTTCTCCTCAATTTACACACAATACCCCATAATGACAAAGCGAAAACATATTTTTCAGACCCTTTGCTATGAGACTAGAAATTTAGCTCAGGGTGCAGCCTGTTTCCATTGATCATTCTTGATGTTTCTACAACTTGGAGTCCACCTGTGGTAACTTCAATTGGTTGGACATGATTTGGAAAAGCACACACATGTCTATGTAAGGTCCCACAGTTGACGGTGCATGTCAGAGCAAAAACCAAGCCGAGAGGTCGAAGGAATTGTCCGTTGAGCTCCGAAACAGGATTGTGTTGAGGCACAGATCTGGGGAAGGGTGACAAAACATTTCTGCAGCATTGAAGGTCCCCAAGAACCCAGAGGCCTCCATTCTTAAATAGAAGTTTCGAGCCACCAAGACTCTTCCTAGAGCTGGTCATCCGGCCAAACTTGGCAATCGGGGGAGAAGGGCCTTAGTCAGGGAGGTGACCAAGATCTCGATGGTCACTCTAGATCTCTGTCAGAGTTCCTCTGTGGAGATGGGAGAWCCTTCCAGAAGGACAACCATTTCTGCAGCACTCCACCAATCAGGCCTTTATGATAGTGGCCAGACGGAAGCCACTCCTCCAGTAAAAGGCACATGACAGCCCGCTTGGAGTTTGCCAGAAGGCACCTAAAGGACTCTGACCGTGAGAAACAAGATTCTCTGGTCTGATGAAACCAAGATTGAACTCTTTGGCCTGAATGCCAAGTGTTACGTCTGGAGGAAACCTGGCACCATCCCTACTGTGAATCATGGTGGTGGCAGCATCATGCTGTGTTTTTTTTTTTTTTTTTCTGTCGGGACTGAGAGACTAGTCAGGATCGAGCAAAAGATGAATGGAGCAAATTACAGCGAGATCCTTGATACTTATGTACATGTCATATTTATTTTTAAGAAATTGGAGAAAAACCTATTTTTGTTTTGTTATTATGGGGTATTGTGATGGAGAGAAAAAACTACTTTTAGTCAATTTCAGAAATGGCTGTAACAACAGTTGGAAAAAGTGAAGGGGTCTGAATGCTTTTCGAATGCACTGTTTACCATTTAGCAGACACTTGATTCCAAAGTGATTTACGGTACAGTCAGTACATTTTGTCTGACTTCACTCCAGCAGGGTCTTGGATATCTGAGATGCTTATTGTCAGTTTAATGGTATTTTGTCTTGTGTGTTTCAGCTATGGACGTCTGACAATGCAGCAGATGAGCCAGAGTCTGGAGATGGAGGAGAGAACTGAGATGCTCCCTGTCAACCCTCGCCAAGAAATACAACAAAAAAAATGAGGAAAACAATCATTTTTACACCTTCATTCCTTATTGTTCCACTTGAAATTATTCTAGTAATGAATGCCCGTTGTACAATGGAGCTGCAGTGTGTGTGTGTGGGACATTGATCATTTTAGTTTTCACCACGACTCTGCTTTTTGGTATGAAGAAAAGCTCAATTAAGTAAATAATATTATCGCCATTCCTCAGTTTGCTTGTCCCCGCCTTCCTAATGTGCAGTTTCTGCTTTAGAAAAATATTCGCTTCACTTTAACAACTGTCTGTTCAACATGACAATATAGGATGTGTGTGTGTCCAGAAAGATCGGTTTTCTGAATTTTGAAAGGCCATTTGCAAACGGCAAGTATCGTGCAGCCTGGGCATATGCTGGGGAGGGAAAGGTATCCTAGTTATATTATTCACCTCAATGTGTTACTTTGTAGCATGTCTGACAATAAAAAGTTGGTACTTTAAGACAAAAAAAAGAATGTGGAATGACAATAGAATAAATACATGCATGCCCCTTTAATTTGGTTTCAATGTACACTGGAATGGGAATCAATATTGCATACAGAAAGTCCCGTTTTTGTTCAGTACTTTTCTTTGCAGGTTTGTGCACATGTCAGAGGGTGTTTGGTTTGTCCAGTGATTGTCATTAGAGATTGAGACCACTAGTGTTTTTGCTAATCATTGATTGTAGGCCCCAAACCTTTGTGAGAATGTTTAATGCCCTGATGTTATGTAACACCTATGTAACATCAATAAAAATGACATTTTGTAAACCATAATTTGTGAGCAGACAGTGTTTATGAACCAGTCATGTTGTGGTTTTATTTGGCGGCCAATTAATTTGTTTCGTTGGACATTACTAAAAACACCAGGCAATCAGTTCCACGTCATTTTATATTTTGGAAATCTGTTCCAAAGTATTCTCACGCATAATAGAGGTGTGATCATATACAAATATAAGCAAGGTTCGAAATGATAGTTTTTGTCAAATCTGTTGGTTTCTTGCGGCCAATTTCTAATTATGCTCCTGCACCACTACCATACGCTCAAGAAAGAAATCAGCTCGCGGTTGAATCTAGTTGATCCCTGCTATACAGCATGTTTTACTTGGCTGTGTGTGTAACAGTATCGCTTCCATCCCTCGCCTCGAACCAAGGACCCTCTGCACACATCACCAGCCACCCTCGAAGCATCATTACCCATCGCTCCACAAAATCCGCAGCTCTTGCAGAGCAAGGGGAACAACTACTTCAAGGTCTCAGAGCGAGTGTCACTGACTGAAACACTATTAGCGCGCACCCCGCTAATTAGCTAGCCATTTCACATTGGTTACGCTGGACTAAATATATTCACTTTCATTTTGTCTTGGAGCTGTACATGGACAACAAGCTGTTCTATCCCAAATGGCACTCTTCCCTATAGCAGGGTTTTGGGGCCCCTGAGTGCATGTTTTGGTTTTTGACCTGGCACTACACAACTCATTCAAATAACCAACTCATCAAGCTTTGATTTATTTTAATCAGCTGTGTAGTGCTAGGTCAAAAACCAAGACTCTCCCATGGTGGGCCCCAGAACCAATTTTGGGAAACCCTCCCCTATACTGCACTACTTTTGACCAGGGCCATAGTCAATAGTACTAGTCAATAGTAAATAGGGAATATGGTGCCATTTGGGACAAAGATAATACAGTATGTGTCTGGTAAAACTGTGACTGCATGAGGTTCATACAGTATCCTCATACAGAGTGGGAATACTATGTCCCAGTAGCCTCATTAAATCCCAGACATATTAATAGACTAGGGACTTCAGAATGAAAATAGCTGGCTTTTGAGCCCATCTCACATCACTTCACGAATAGTGTTCGCCAATTTAATGTATGTCATACTGTACTTAATTTGACACTTATTATGTAATGTCCGTTTGTGCAGAAATAGATGTCAAGCAAATGGAACTGTATAATCATTTAGGTTATTTCATTGTCTTGTCAGTAAATGGCAAAAATAAAAAGTTATATTTGACTGTAAAATGGACAGTAATTTCACATGATGGGTCTACAAACACTACAACCCAGTCAAATATTGGTTCAGATTTTAAATGCAAATGTTAGAAGTTAAAATGGGATGACCAAGCATTAAAAAATTGATCAGCCCAGATGTTGCTCGGGTTTGAAATCACTCTCCTGCTGCTAAACCTTTATTATCCTTATGTAAGAGTGCTGCAGTAACCGAAACTACAATTTTCTGCAATATCTTCCGAACTCAGATCGACAGATGAACAGAACAATTTCTTATTTTCATAAGTAAAATCAGTCTATGATAGCAGGTAGATTCACTGCGAAATAAATATTTGAGTACCGCGTCCTGTTACTGTCATTGAGCTATAATATTAACTCGAGTGAACTATAAGCGACTGTATATCCCCCCCATCATTAATGTGAATTATTGTCTCTCACAACACTTCCGAGTATGCGGCCCTGGTTTAAAAAATATGATTTTTTGGCCCAAACTAGAAGTCCGATTTTACAATCTGAACTCCACCCTGTTACAGTTGCCGAACGACAGAACGTTTGGTTATATTGTCACTGTACTAATTTTGTTACATTGTTACCTTCCTTGAGTATGCAGAAAAAAGTGCGCTTTTGGGAAGATCATATCCCGATAGGACAAATTCTGTCGAAGCTGTTTTTTAACCAGTGTATGGATTTTTTTTTTTACATATTGTTTAACCGATACATGCTGATATGCAAATATTCTATTTATTTAAAATGTCCCTATTTTTAAAGGATGGTGCAACAAAACCGGCGGCGGAGGTCGTAGATACGTAATATGGTGAGTGGAGAGTAGCCTAACTTGATTTTCCGTTAAACGAATGTCATGAGTTATTTATGATGATTCCTGAGATGGGAATGGTCACAAACATCCCACACACTGGCACAGTATGGGCCAATGTAGCAATCATGGGCATGGCAGCATGGCATGGGAGCATAATGATGATAGTAGAACCAATAACAGTGGGTTAACCATCCTTATTATTTGGCAGAGAGCTGTTTCTCTAAACACTGGGTTAGCTGGCACTGAGAGTTATGAGAAAACTGTTCTGACATAGAATMAAATAAAACTGAATAGTTTGAGGTTGAATATGATAGAATAGGTTGGTATATGAACATTCTTGTGTCGGTGCAATTTAGTGAGGAAAAATGTGTTCTGTACTTTTCTGTTCTGTTATTCCTCTGCTTTTCTCCCAGACTACCTCAGTTCCATGCTCTCAGACTTCGAGGTGCTGCCCCTTGCCAGTCTCCAGACTCACTCAGTTCGGCGGCGGGATGTCCAGACACAGACCCATGTTGAACGACATCTCAGCTTCACTGACTTATAGAGGTAGGAACTCCAAGGCTGTGCCTGGCCTATGGGCCTGGTCTAAAGTAGTGCAATATATAGGGAATAGGGTGCCATTTGGGATGTACATCAAATGTCAATGCCTCAGTTGCACTTGTCGCTTGTCTTAATCATCATGAGCATTGTGATTCCCCGTTTCTCACTTGTGCTAGGCATTTTAGGCTGTACCTGAGGACCAACACAGAGCTGTTCACAGAAGACTTCAGGGCCGTGTTCATGGATGAGGATGGACAGGAGGACAGCTACGAGGTCAACAGACAGAACTTTTTCAACGGCCATGTCATTGGTAAGACAGACGCCACTGGTTGGACACAGAAACCATCAGACTTAGGTCACATACATTGTCAAGGGGCCTTTAAGTGCATTCATTTGAGATTGCGGCATATAGATGAATCTACAGGTAGCCTGAGAAATGGACTCATCAACTTTACACCACTTTTRAGGTCTGAAAACATCTGGCGAACATCTAATTTTGGAATGAACTATCACTTTAATGTCTCTTAGAGCACACGCGTCAAACTCATTCCATGGAGGGCCGAGTGTCTACGGGTTTTCGGTCCATCCTTGTACTTGATTGATGAATTAAGGTCACTAATTAGTAAGGAACTCCCCTCCCCTGGTTGTCTAGGTCTTAATTGAAAGGAAGAAACAAAAACCCGCAGACACTCGGCCCTCCATGGATTGAGTTTGACACCCCTGTCTTAGAGCCTCAAGAATTTGCTTTGGCTTTGTCCCATGTTTATATGTTGTGCTCTTTCTCAGCAACGTTGTTTACTCAGTGTTGTCCATTTGAAGGAGAGGAGAACTCCAGAGTACAGGCGCACATCGATGACAACAAATTCTCGGCACACATCCTCACTGACAAAGCAGAGTACAACATAGAGGTATCATTTTGTACTATTTCAACGACAGATTATGATACGAAACCAATATGACAATCATCTGAAATGCCTCAGTGTTGTGGACATACTGCATATAAACAACTGGAGTTTTTAGGTTACCTTCCAAATTGCACCCTATTCCACACTGCACTACATTTGACCAGGACCCACGAGGCTCTGGTCAAAAGTAGTACACTTTCCCCTATATAATGCACTACTTTTGTCCCTATGGGCCCTGATCAAAAGTAGTGCATAGTGAATAGTGTACCATTTGAGACACACACACTCSTTATCCTTATCAAACCTCCTAACAAATCAAATTAAATCAAATCTCTTTCCCTCCTCAGCCCCTATGGAGGTTCACGGCGGCGCCCCCCGATGGCCGTCTGCTGGTATACCGCTCTGAGGACATCAGCCGACTGGCCTCTTCCTGCAGTCTGTGGCTACGTGAAGACTGACTATAATGACCTACTGCCTGAGAGCGTGAGGTCAGTTAGACTGCAGGAAGAGGTTGAGTAAGGGAGGAGGAAACACTGACCTCAAACCGAATCCCCTGTGCTTTCCCAAATTAATCCTGTCCCTCATAACTCTTAAATCCAAACCACATGTAGACTACATTGGACTCCCGAGTGGCGCAGCAGTCTAAGGCACTGCATCTCAGTGCTAGAGGCATCATTTAATATTTAATATTTTTCACCTTTATTTAACCAGGTAGGCAAGTTGAGAACAAGTTCTCATTTACAATTGCGACCTGGCCAAGATAAAGCAAAGCAGTTCGACACATACAACAACACAGAGTTACACATGGAGTAAAACAAACATACAGTCAATAATACAGTAGAAAAATAAGTCTATATACAATGTGAGCAAATGAGGTGAGATAAGGGAGGTAAAGGCAAAAAAAGGCCATGGTGGCGAAGTAAATAMAATATAGCAAGTAAAACACTGGAATGGTAGATTTGCAGTGGAAGAATGTGCAAAGTAGAAATAGAAATAATGGGGTGCAAAGGAGCAAAATCAATAAATACAGTAGGGGAAGAGGTACAGACCCTGGTTTGATTCCAGGCTGTATCATTTTATTTTTTATTTAACTAGGCAAGTTATTTACAATGACAGCCTAGGAACAGTGGGTTAACTGCCTTGTTCAGGGGCAGAACGACAGATTTTTACTTTGTCAACTCAGGGATTCGATCTAGCAACTTTTCGGTTACAGCAGCAAATTTGACTAACTGACTTTTTGTAAAGGTGGCATCCTAAGGCGGTGCCACGTTGAAGTCACTGAGCTCTTCAGTAAGCACATTCTACTGCCAATGTTTGTCTATGGAGATTGCATTGCTGTGTGATCGATTTTATATACCTGTCAGCAACGGGTTTGGCTGAAATATGCAAATCAACTCATTTGAAGGGGAGTCCATATATTTTTGTATATACAGTGCATTCGGGCTCCTGAGTGGCGCAGCGGTCTAAGGCACTGCATCTCAGTGTTAGAGGCTTCACTAAAGACACCCTGGTTTGAATCCAGGCTGTATCACAACCGGCCGTGATTGGGAGTCCCATAGGGCGGCGCGCAATTGGCCCAGCGTCATCCGGGTTAGGCCGTCATTGTAAATAAGAATTTGTTCTTAACTGACTTACCTAGTTAAATAAAGATTAAATWAAAAAAATATTCTGAAACTATTCAGACCCCTTGACTTTTTCCACATTTTGTTACCTTACAGCCTTATTCTGTTTTTTTCCCCTGCATCAATCTTTCCCCCGCATCAATCTGTTGTTTTTGCCGCACTGCTTTGCTTTATCCTGGCCAGTTCGCAGTTGTTCTCAACTGGCCTACCTGGTTAAATAAAGGTGAAATAAAAATWAATAAATACACACAATACCCCATAATGACAAAGCAAAAACAGTTGTTTAATTTATTTTTGCTAATTTATAAAAAATGTGAACGTAAATAATCAAATCAAATTGTATTTGTCACTGAATACAACAGGTGTAGACCTTACAGTGAAATGCTTAAATATCACATTTACGTAAGTATTCAGACCCTTTACTCAGTACTTTGTTGAAGCACCTTTGGCAGTGATTACAGCCTCGAGTCTTCTTGGGTTTGACGCTACAAGCTTGGCACACCTGTATTTGAGGAGTTTCTCCCATTCTTCTCTGCAGATCCTCTCAAGCTCTGTCAAGCTGGATGGGGAGTGTCGCTGCACAGCTATTTTCAGGTCTCTCCAGAGATGTTCGATTGGGTTCAAGTCCAGGCTCTGGCATGGCCACTCATGGACATTCAGAGACTTGTTCCGAAGCCACTCCTGCGTTGTCTTGGTTGTGTGCTTAGGGTCGTTGTCCAGTTGGAAGGTGAACCTTCACCCCAGTCAGAGAACCTGCTCCAGAGCGCGCAGGGCTTCATCAAGGATCTCTCTGTACTTTGCTCCATTCATCTTTGCCTCGATCTTGACTAGTCTCCCAGTCCCTGCTGCTGAAAAACATCCTGAAAGCATGATGCTGCCACCACAATGCTTCACCGTAGGGATGGTGCCAGGTTTCCTCCAGACGTGACATTGGCATTCAGGCCAAAGAGTTTAATTTTGGTTTCATCAGACCAGATAATCTTGTTTCTCATGGTCTGAGAGTCTTTAGGTGCCTTCTGGCAAACTCCAAGCGGGCTGTCATGTGCCTTTTACTGAGGACTGTCTTCTGTCTGGCCACTCTACCATAAAGGCCTGATTGGTGGAGTGCTGCAGAGATGGTTGTCCTTCTGGAAGGTTCTCCCATCTCCACTGAGGTACTCTGGAGCTCTGTCAGAGTGATCATCGGGTTCTTGGTCACCTCCCTGACCAAGGCCCTTCTCCCCCGATTGCTCAGTTTGGCCGGGTGGCCAGCTATAGGAAGAGTCTTGGTGGTTACAACTTCTTCCATTTAAGAATGATGGAGGCCTCTGAGTTCTTGGGGACCTTCAGTGCTGCAGACATTTTTTGGTACCCTTCCCCAGATCTGTGCCTTGACACAATCCTGTCTCGGAGCTCTATGGACAATTCCTTCGACCTCATGGCTTGGTTTTTGCTCTGACATGCACTGTCAACTGTGGGACCTTATATAGACAGGTGTGTGCCTTTTCAAATAATGTCCAAGCAATTTCATTTACAACAAGTGGACTCCAATCAAGTTGTAGCAACATCTCAAGGATGATCAATGGAAACAGGATGCACCTGAGCTCAATTTCTAGTCTCATAGCAAAGGGTCTGAATACTTATGTAAATAAGGTATTTCAGTTTTTTATTTTGAATACTTTTGCAAACAATTCTTAAAACCTGTTTTCGCTTTGTCATTATGGGGTATTGTGTGGAGATTGCTGAGGATTTTTATTTATTGAATACATTTTAGAGTAAGGCTGTTACTTAACAAAATGTGGTAAAAGTCAATGGGTCTGAATACTTTCCGAAGGCACTGTATAAATATATTTTCTTCACTGTAGTCATCTTGGTTATCTCACCCTTGGCGTTGACCCTTTGTGTTTATCCAGATTGCAGAGTTTATGAGCAGTCTCAGTCTTGCGCTTCCAGGCCTCTGATCCCCAGCAGACCAGTACTCCCCGGATCCAAGCCGCAGCTCCAGCCCCAACCCCTGAGGCCTCAGTCCCAACCTCCACCCCCATCCCCAGCCAGAGCCCCCTGCCCCCCCTGGAGAGCCCACGCATGGCCACTATCCGGAAGGACCCCAGCTTTGATGAGGAGGCCCTGGAGGGGGACTTTCCCATGGGGAGTTCAGCTCCACAATCTTTTGAGGACCTGACGGAGCACGGGCCCTTGGTCCAACACAGCGACAAGGCCCTACCCTTCAGACTACAGAGACAGGCCTGCATCAACAGCAAGGAGACAGAGTGCTGAGAGAGATGGAGACAGAGAGAGAGAGGGGGAAGAAGGGACGGGAGAGAGTGAGAGGAGGGAGAGAGGGAGGGGGAGAGGAAGGGAGAGAGGGCGGAGGAGAGGAAAAGGGAAAGGAAGGGAGAGAGGAAAGGGGAGAGGAAGGGAGAGAGGGTTAGAGGAAAGGGGAGGGAGGGAGGGAGGGGAGATGAGAGGAGGGAGGGAAATAGATAGATAGAGGGCTCCTAACACAAAGGAGAAAAGGGGAGTGAGAGAGACTGGAGGAGGAGGAGAGGACATAGAGTGGGAGAGGATGCTCACTCAGTCAGCACTGAAGGGCAGACCGCAAAGTAGAACAAGCAGGACTTGTGTAGGACAGAATATGTGGGCTGACAGTTATATAATGTATTATATGGAGTTGGAGAGCAGCTTCAGTTGAAAATGGGAATTCTGTTGAAAGTACCCACAGGGCTAAAATTAAACCTATTGAGCATTGAAAAGCCATTTTCTTCTGAACAGAAATTATAAATCAACATGGTTTAATCTATGAAAGATTGACAATCAGTTCTAGAATGTTCTGTATAAATTGTACCAAATTATGTTGTGATGTGAATATTTGCTAAGAACACTACAGAGCACTCCCTATACTTCAACTACTATAGCAGTGGTAACACTGTTCACTGCTCTGGTTCCATACCCTCATTGGCTTCGACCCGTCCGGTATATTGAAGACGACAATATGATCTAATGAGAACCAGAGTTGACCTGACCTGGGTCGTGTTCATTAGGGCAGGGTTTCACAAACTCGGGCCTGGGGCCCCCCTGGGTGCACGTTTAGTTTTTTGTCCTAGCAATACACAGCTGATTCAAATAATTACAGCTTGAATCAGCTGTGTAGTGCTAGGGCAAAAACCAAAATGTGCAGTCAGCAGGTGCCCCAGGACCGAGTTTGGGAAAACCTATATTAGGGCACACAGTGGCAATTCTTTTTGCTACGGAACCCCCCTCCTGAACATTCCTTATTGGACAAGAACCTCCATTGTTTTTGTTATGTTCTTGTTTCGTGTCTTTTGATCACAACCATATTCTGTCTTTCCCCGCACAGTGCATAAGCTAATGAACATTGTCTGTGGTATTTTCTTTGTTGTTTCATTGTGATCTGCTAGCGACGTTATCTCACTGACGTGTTATGCTTTTATCGTGTTTACATTGTACTTCTCCCAAAGTCCCTCTGATATTTCTGAATTTCTTTGTGATTATTTTGTGATTATCAACTGTTCAGAGGCGACTGCATGAATCAGGCCTTCATGGTCGAATTGCTGCAAAGAAACCACTACTAAAGGACACCAATAACAAGAAAAGGCTTGCTTGGGCCAAGAAACATGAGCAATGGACATTAGACAGGTGGAAATCTGGCCTTTGGTTTGATGAGTCCAAATTTTAGATTTTTGGTTCCAACCGCCGTGTCTTTGTGAGATGCAGAGAAGGTGAACAGATGATCTCTGCATGCGTGGTTCCCACCRTGAAGCATGAAGGAGGAGGTGGGATGGTGTGGGGTTGCTTTGAGGTTGACACAATCTGGGATTTTTTTTAAATTCAAGGCACACTTAACTAGCATGTCTACCACAGCATTCTGCAGCGAATCGCCATCCCATTTGGTTTGTGTCCAAAATTTGACTGGTACTGTATATTTTACTCTGTTTAAGAGGATTGCCACATCCCTAAAATGTCCGTAACATAAGTGGTCACTGCTCCTCCAAAGTGATCTTGTGGGAAAATCTCAGAAAGTGTACGCCACTTTATCTCTTGACCAGAGTCTCGTTTTTGAAACTATTAAAGCTGCTATCCTTTGGGCTTACGAGTTGGTCCCAGAGGTATACAGACAACAGTTCCGTAAATTACGAAAGACAGAATCACAAAGCCATGTTGAGTTCGCAAGCATGTCTTTTTGATTGGTGGTATGGTTCTCAAGAGGTCAATGATTTAAATACATTCATTACCGAGCATTTCAAGAATTGCCTCCACGAAAGTTATCCCTACGCAAAAAGCTATCCAGAGAAGTCACCTCCTACTGCCAAGGTTTCAGTCCATTTCTACAGTGCCCAAAGATAAAGAGCCGCAGAAAACTGGTTTTTCGTATCCTACAGTTTGTCATTACTGCCGTGAGAAAGAACACATTATCTCTGAGTGTCCTAAGTTGAAACAGAAAAATTAGAGAAATGGCTGTTTGTGGGAGCACTTCAGCCCATTAAGACTGGTGCAGGTAGCCTAGCGGTTAAGGTGAAAAATCTGTCGATGTGCCCCTGAGCAAGGCTCCTGTAAATCGCTCTGGTTAAGAGCGACTCCTACATGACAAAAATGTTTTGGAGGGTGTTTCGCCTTTGTCTGACACTTCAGCAACTGGTTACAGTGCGTGGAGATGGGCATGGCGGCGTGGAGATGGGCATGGAGGCGTGGAGGCGTGGAGATGGGCATGCGGGCGTTGAGGTGAGAGCATGCGGGTGGAGATGGGCATGGAGGCGTGGAGGCGTGGAGATGGGCATGGAGGCATGGAGGCGTGGAGATGGCTGGAGCATGGAGATGGCATGAGGCGTGGAGGCGTGTATGGAGGCATGGAGATGGCGCATGGAGGCATGGGAGATGGGCATGGAGATGGGCTGGAGGCGTGGAGATGGGCATGGAGGCGTGGAGATGGGCATGGAGGCGATGGAGGTGTGAGATGGCATGAGGCGTGGAGCGTGGAGATGGCATGGAGGCATGGAGATGGGGCAGGAGATGGGCATGGAGGCGTGGAAGATGGGCATGAGGCGTGGAGATGGGCATGGAGTGGAGGGTGGGTGGAGATGGCAGACGATGAGGTGGAGATGGGCATGGAGGCGTGGAGCTGGAGATGGGCATGGAGGCGTGGAGGCGTGGAGATGGCATGGAGATGGCAGTGGAGGCGTGGAGATGGGGCAGATGGTGGAGGCGTGGAGGTGTGGAGTGTGGCATTGGAGGCGTGGAGGTGTGGAGATGGGCATGGAGGCGTGGAGGCGTGGAGATGGGCATGGAGGCGTGGAGGCGTGGAGATGGGCATGGAGGCGTGGAGGCGTGGATGTATGGGCATGGAGATGGGCATGGAGGGCATGGAGAATGGCATGGAGCATGGCGATGGGCATGGAGGCGTGGAGATGGGCATGGAGATGGGCATGGAGGCATGGAAGATGGGCATGGGAGGCGTGGAGCAGGGAGATGGGGCGTGGAGAGGGCATGGAGGCGTGGAGATGGCATGGAGGCGTGGAGATGGGCATGGAGGCGTGGAGATGGGCATGGAGGCGGGTTGCATGGAAGTTCCTTTGTATAATGTGGAACTAGAGTCTGATCTTATTTTTGGTTCTGTTGTCGTTGCAGTAAAGTCTCATTTATTTTGGGAAACGATTTGGCTGGAGGGAAGGTCGTGCCAAATCCTGTACTTTGTAAGGAACCCAGAGTAGAGGAACCTGATGGGTTATCTGAAAAGTACCCTTGCGTGTCACGTTACACGTGCTATGTCTAAGAAAGTCCCCGGGAGCAAGCATTGAGGAGGATGTCAGCAATCCCACCATGGTCAATCCTTCTGAGACGTTTATAGGTGATCCTAAACCTCCTGAGTTGACCTCTCCTTTGAAAACCCCAAAGGTGAGCGAGTTTGTAGGACCGCTGAAGGAAGAGAGCGTCCTTACAGCTGACGCTTCAATGTCTAAGAAGCAGCTGATTGCAGAACAAAGTAAAGCCGTTTCCCTCTCCCCTCTTTTTGCTGAGATACATTTGTGTGGATTACTTTGACAGAGATCRTGTTCTAATGAGGAAATGGTGTTCTCGTCCCACTTCTTAGGAAGACGATTGGCCCAGTGTATCTCAAATTCTAGGTGTCACTGAACTGGTTCATTTTCCACCAACCCAGGACTGTCCTGTCTAATTACGCACACCTGGTTCATATTTTCCCCTGATTAGTAATTGTATATATGTGCCCTCTGTTCACCATTGTCTTGTTGGTTATTGTTCCCATATCTGTTGGTCTTGTGAGTACCTATGCTTTGTTGTTTCGGCTTGCGTGTATTGTGTACACGTTATTACAGGTCTCGTCCCGTGTAGTATTGTTCAATTGTTATTACGGGTCTCGTCCTGTGCATTGTTATTACGGGTCACGTTTATTTATTAGAGGTTTAACCTTGCTCTTTTGTTTGGGTTACATTCCTGTGTTTTTGTATACGTTTGTTTTTTGCTTCGTCCCCGTGCCTTTTCATGGCATGTTATATATTGGGTGGAGCATTAAAACCCCCTATTACGTATTCCTGCGGCTGTCTCAACATTTTATACAACGTGACAGGCAGACCTTCTTGGGGTCAAGACGTATGACTGTTTCCTGCATAACTTATTCTAGTCTGAAACAGGATGTTGTCTTACTGTAAATCCTGTCGCGTTTGCCAGCGGAAGGGTAAACCAAACCAAGCTGTACCGGTTGCACCTTTGCAGCCTATTCCTGCTTTTGACAAACCTTTCAGCAGTGTTCTGGTGGATTGTATTATTCCTTTGCCCAAAGCTGAGTRATAATCAGTTTCTCGTGACCATTATGTGCACTGCCACTTGTTTCCCTGAGGCCATTCCACTGAGAAACCACAGCTTCCAGTATTGTTAAGGCTATGGTGAAATTATTTTCAACGTTTGGACTTCCGCAGGTAGTGCAGTCGGACCAAGGTTTACATTTCATGTCAAATCTTCCAGCAAGTGCTACAACAGTTGGGTGTTACCCACTGCCCCTCTAGTGCCTACCACCCAGAGTTTCAAGGTGCTCTTGAGATTTTATCAGACTTTGAAGTCTATGTTGAGAGCTTACTGCTTTGAGTTTGAGAGACTGGGATGAAGTGGTCTTGTGCTGTTTGCAGTGCCGGTGGTTGTTCAGGAATCTCTCGATTTTATTCCCGAATGATCTTGTGTTTGGACATCATGTCAGAGGTACTTTGAGAATACTGAGAGGTTGTTGCAGGGCAACAAATCTGTTGGAGCACGTTAGCACTTCTCAATGTTTTGGTTGCGCTCTTTCCAGGGGGATGAGAGTTTTAGAAACATACATTATAAACTTATGAGTTTTCAGCAGCTATAAGAAAAAAAAGTGCTATATTTACCAAAAAGTGGGTGTCTTTTACTTCATTATTGAGCGCCAGTAGATGCCATGTTTACATTGGTGAAGGTGATGCATTTAAGTTGCTTATGTTCTGAGATGGAAGTTTTCTGTTGGTGCGCAAACTTGTCCAACGTAAATATACTGAACAAAAATATAAAACGGAGTGTTGTTCACGTTTATTTATTAGAGGTTTATGTTTCATGAGCTGAAATAAAGGATTCCAGAAATTGTCCATACGCACAAAAAGCATATTTCTCTCAAATTATGGATACATTTATTTTCATCCTTTAGTGAGCATTTCTCCTTTGCCAAAATAATCCATCCACCTGACAGGTGTGGCATATCAAGAAGCTGATTAAACAGCATGATCCAGCACAGGTGCAACTTGTGCTGGACAAAAGGCCACTCTAAAATGTGCAGTTTTGTCACACAACACAAAACCACAGATGTCTYAAGTTTTGAGTGAGTGTGCAATTGGCATGCTGACTGCAGGAATGTCCACTAGAGCTGTCGCCGGAGAATTAAACGTTCATTTCTGTACCAGAAATGCCTCCAACATTGTTTTAGAGAATTTGTCAGTACATCCAACTGGCCTCACAACTGCAGACCACGTGTATGGCGTTGTGGGTGAGCGGTTTGYTGTTGTGAAAAGAGTGCCCCATGGTGGGGTTATGGGCAGGCATAAGCTACGGACTACAAACTCAATTGCATTTTGGCTATTTGAATGCACAGAAATACCGTGATGATATCCTGAGGTCCAGTGCGAGGCCCATCTGTGACCAACAGATGCATTCCTAGTCATGTGAAATCTACAGATTATGGCCCAATGAATT
>NC_036868.1:5149913-5161507 GCF_002910315.2 Salvelinus sp. IW2-2015 | reverse complement strand
CTGGACAGGTTCCACTCAGAACAGGCCTCGCCATGAACCATGTCCTGTGGTCTGATGAGACCAAGATAAACTTATTTGGTTCAGATGGTGTCAAGTGTGTGTGGCGACAACCAGGTGAGGAGTACAAAGACAAGTGTGTCTTGCCTACAGTCAAGCATGGTGGTGGGAGGGTCATGGTCTGGGGCTGCATGAGTGCTGCCGGCACTGGGGAGCTACAGTTCATTGAGGGAACCATGAATGCCAACATGTACTGTGACATACTGAAGCAGAGCATGATCCCCTCCCTTCGGAGACTGGGCTGCAGGGCAGTATTCCAACATGATAACGACCCCAAACACACCTCCAAGACGACCACTGCCTTGCTAAAGAAGCTGAGGGTAAAGGTGATGGACTGGCCAAGCATGTCTCCAGACCTAAACCCTATTGAGCATCTGTGGGGCATCCTCAAACGGAAGGTGGAGGAGTGCAAGGTCTCTAACATCCACCAGCTCCGTGATGTCGTCATGGAGGAGTGGAAGAGGACTCCAGTGGCAACCTGTGAAGCTCTGGTGAACTCCATGCCCAAGAGGGTTAAGGCAGTGCTGRAAAATGATAGTAGCCACACAAAATATTGACACTTTGGGCCCAATTTGGACATTTTCACTTAGGGGTGTACTCACTTTTGTTGCCAGCGGTTTAGACATTAATGGCTGTGTGAGTTATTTTGAGGGGACAGCAAATGTACACTGTTATACAAGCTGTACACTCACTACCTTACATTGTAGCAAAGTGTCATTTCTTCAGTGTTGTCACATGAAAGCATAGCTTCCTGTCTGATGTGGTGTGATCTCCTCTGGCTCTGACTGATGTAATAGGATAGTCTCCAGAGAAACAGCTCAACCATGAACAGATTATCACACTCATGCTGGTCTTTAATTTACTTAATTCTGTTATTGTGTTCTTTATCTGTCATTTGATTATATAAATATATTCATTCACAAAGTTTGGCTTGAATGATCCACACTGTGGGTTATTGTTGTGTAACGGTCACCGTGACTGAGCAATTGTCTTTAAAAGGGAACTTAAGACGTGTTGGAGCTGAGCCCAACTTGGTGAGGGTATCCTCACGCAGTATACGGCGATGAGTATGTTCCTTTTGTTGGATGCAGCAGCTCTCGATCAACTCTCAGGACAGACTGCGCTGCGTCATCCTGAGACGCCATCACCACACTGCCGCCGTCATCGTGGTCCATACTCTGGGGAGAGGGGTACAGCAGAAGATTAGCATGGACGCGAGGGGACAACAGGAGTCGAATATTAGGCAAACCTTTTTGCAAAGGAAATTAAATAGTTTCTTATGAATAAGTCAGATAGTCCCTCTCCGTTTCAGTCTATCTATTTGGTACCTAATGTCACGCCCTGACCTTAGTTCCTTTTTATGTCTTTTGGTTGGTCAGGCGTGAGTTGGGTGGCATTCTTATGTTTTTGTTCTATGTTTGTATTTCTATGTGTTTGGCCTGGTGTGGTTCCCAATCAGAGGCAGCTGTCTATCGTTGTCTCTGATTAGAGAACCATATATAGGTAGCCTTTTCCCACCTGGTGTTTGTGGTGATTTTCTGTTTGTGTTTCACCTGACAGGACTGTTTAGTTTCTTCTACATTCTCGTTGTTATTTGTTTCGTGTCTGTTATATTAAAATATTAACATGGACACTTACCACGCTGCGTGTTGGTCGATCTTGACTACTTTCATCAGACGAAGAGGAGGAGCGTTACACTAATATAAAAAAGTAATAAATGCATCAATCAAATTGATTTGTCACATGCCGAATACAACAGGTGTAGACCTTACAGTGAAATGCTTACTTACAAGCCCTTAACCAACAATGCAGTTAAGAAAGAAAAAAAAGTAAGAGATTAGCGGGGCTATATACAGGAGCCAGTACGTACACGAGTCAATGCTGGAGGCTAATATTACTGGGGGTACCGGTACAGAGTCATGTGGAGGCTATATACTGGGGTACGGTACAGAGTCATGTGGAGGCTCTAACAGGGAGACCGGAAGACAATGTGAGCATACTGTGGGACGTACAGATCAATGGAGTGCAATATGGGCGGACCGCAATTAATTGAGCTATTACGCGGGTCCGGTACAGGTTCATTGGAGGCTATCACTGGGGTACCGTACAGAGGGGTCATGTGGGTAGCCGCGCGAGATCTGGGTGAGAGTTCATGTGGTGCGTTCTGTTCGTCGGATTGTGGAGGCTTATGGACGGTGATCGCGTCAATGTGGGGGGCGTACTATGAGTTTATGGGTGTGAGGCTAAGGTACGAGTAAGCGTTGGATGGTGGAGGTATTACGGGGCCAGAACAGGGTCCGGTTACAGAGTCAATGTGGAGGCTATATACTGGGTACCGGTACAGAGTCAATGCGGGTCCGGTGTCGAGATAATAGTACATGTAGGTAGACTTATTAAAGTGACTATGCATGACAGACAGAGTAGCAGCATGTGTGTGGGGGCAATGCAAATAGTCTGGGTAGCCATTTGATTAGCTGTTCAACAGTCTTATGGCTTGGGGTAGAAGCTGTTTAGAGCCTCTTGGACCTAGACTTGGCGCTCCTACGTCGTTGCCGTGCGGTAGCAGAGAACAGTCTTGACTAGGGTGGCTGGGCTTCCTCTGAACCGCCTGGTATAGAGGTCCTGGTGGAAGGAAGCTTGGCCCCGTTGATGTACTGGGCGTACGCACTACCTCTGTATGCCTTGCGGTCGGAGGCTGAATATTCATCTGATTAATGTTACCCCACCATGAGGTTGCTGATGTGCTTGAAGACAAAGGGGTTGTTGACATTGAGGCTTGCGGATCTGTCGTTCACAGCGTGGATGTTATAGGTTTAGGATACGCGGCACGGTTCTTGGCCAGACTTAGTGCGGGTCAGACGGCAACAACCGGTCCGACAGGTCATGTGGAGGCTATATGATGGGTACCGTGCAGAGGCAATGGTGGGCGCTTATTATCCTGGGGTACGGGTACAGAAGTCAATTTGGGGCTTATATGGAGGTACGTACAGAGTCAATGTGAGGGCTATTACTGAGGTACCGGTACCGATGGCAATGTGGAGGTTATACTGGGGGTACCGGTACAGAGTCAATGTGGAGCTTTATACTAGGGTACCGTAACAGAGTCAATGTGGAGCATTACATTTAGTCATCTGTGGGGCTTATCGGCGTACAGAGTTCAATGTGGAGGCTGATATCTGGGGGTACGGTTACGAGTCAATGGGGGCTATTTGGGGTTACCCGTACCAGAGTCTGTGGAGGTATATAGCAGGTGTTCCGGTACAGATAACTTGGAGGCTATGTATACTGGAGAGCCCGGTGACCGGTGCGATCAATGTGGAGGCTAGTATATGGGGTACCGGTTAAGAGTTCATGCGCGGTCCGTGTCGAGATAATAGGTACATGTAGGTAGACTTATTAAAGTGACTATGCATAGACAATGACAGAGTAGCAGCAGTGTGTGGTGGGGGGGCAATGCAAATAGTCTGGGTAGCCATTTGATTAGCTGTTCAACAGTCTTATGGCTTGGGGGTAGAAGCTGTTTAGAAGCCTCTTGGACCTAGACTTGGCGCTCCGGTACCGCTTGCCGTGCGGTAGCAGAGAACAGTCTATGACTAGGGTGGCTGGAGCCTTCCTCTGACACCGCCTGGTATAGAGGTCCTGGATGGAAGGAAGCTTGGCCCCGKTGATGTACTGGGCCGTACGCACTACCCTCTGTAGTGCCTTGCGGTCGGAGGCTGAAYATTCATCTGATTAATGTTACCCACCATGAGGTTGCTGATGTGCTTGAAGACAAAGGGGTTGTTGACATTGATGGCCTTGCGGATCTTGTCGTTCACAGCGTTGATGTAGGTCTGGTAAGCAGCACTTCTTTCAGCCAGAGACTATGCGTACTAGACGGGAATGTCGTGACGCTCCGGGTGGTTCTGCTAGTACACCTCTAGAAAAAAACACACACACTAGAGAAGGGTTGTACTCATTAGAGCACGCAACGGAAAACTTTTTAAAGTGCGTTTCTGATTGGAGGCCAGGTGTCGTTTGGTTCCTAATGAACTCTTCCATGATTGAGAGTGACTGGAGCTGTAGAACAGAGGAAGATCCCTGCTCTATAAGCAGGCTGAAGTGGGGACTGGTTGGAGAATCTCACCCAGGATGAGCAGAAATTCCTGGCCTTTTCCCAAGGCAAACACGAGGATGAGACATGGAAACAACATCACATGAATGGCCTTGAACAGGAACATTTGTCCAGCATATGGCTGCCATCTACTGGCCAGAATAAACAACACATTCTGTATCTATGTGATGCATTGGGGAGATGATTATTACACTTTATAAAGGCACATCTACAAAAACAAGGTGGAGATGAGGAGATATTCAAGAATAATAAAACTGGACAAAATCAGGGGAAATCATGTACCAATGGAACTTTTCAAGAAGAAGTTGAAAAAGCTCTCATTTTCTAAACTCAGTACTCACTTTTACCCCTGCTATCTCCATAAACATGGCTGTGCCCAGGACGTGACCCGCGCGGTAACAGCATAACATAACGCCGGCCACCTCTTTCACCTCGTAGAATTTGATGGCCTCGATCTTCTCCATGCTCTCATCCAAGTTGGTCTCTTTGTGCATCATGTCGTCTGCAGAGATGTTATCTGGAGGAAAAACKGAGACAGTCAGCGACACCATGTGAACCCACAGCAGCATCCTGTAGTTTTTGCCCTGAAGACATGGCTGTGTAGATCAAATTCCCAAATCGACAAGATAAAAATCTGCCGTTCTGCCCTCCAAGGCAGTTAACCCCCAACAACAACTGTTCCCCGGGCGCCGATGACGTGGATGTCGATTAAGGCAGCCTTAATCTCTGATTCAGAGGGGTTGGGTTAAATGGGGAAGACACATTTCAGTTGAATGCATTCAGTTGTGCAACTGACTAGGTATCCCCCATACTGAAACGGAGGGACTRCCTGGATTTGTCCAATAAAAAACACTTGTTTTCATTTGTTTTCTATTGTGTATTGTGTTTTCTACAGAACAGATGAGAGGGAAGGAAGACTCGCTGATGAGAAGCAGGTCTATCTCAGCYGGGTCGATCAAATCGATACAGGGAGAGGCCATGCGTTCCATCCAGTCCTTGGTGAATTCCACAGTCCAGCTGCAAACGATTGTGCTTATCAGGTTACTTCTATTTAAGTTTGACTCACACATTTTAATGTGTGACAAATAAACTCAGCAAAAAAAGAAACGTCCCTTTTTCAGAACCCTGTCTTTCAAAGATAATTTGTAAAAATCCAAATAACTTCACAGATCTTCATTGTAAAGGGTTTAAACACGGTTTCCCATGCTTGTTCAATGAACCATAAACAATTAATGAACATGCACCTGTGGAACGGTCGTTAACTTCTTATGGCTGGGGGCAGTATTGAGTAGCTTGGATGAATAAGGTGCCCAGAGTAAACTGCCTGCTACTCAGGCCCAGAAGCTAAAATATGCATATTATTAGTAGATTTGGATAGAAAACACTCTGAAGTTTCTAAAACTGTTTGAATGATGTCTGTGAGTATAGCAGAACTCATATGGCAGGCAAAAACCTGAGAAACAATCCAACCAGGAAGTGGAAAATTTGAGGTATGTAGGTTTTCAAGTCTTTGCCTATCCAATATACAGTGTCTATGGGGTCATAATGCACTTCCTAAGGCTTCCACTAGATGTCAACAGTCTTTAGAACCTTGTTTCAGGCTTCTACTGTGAAGGGGGAGAGAATAAGAGCTGTTTGACGAAGGGGTCAGRCAGAAGGCCATGAGCTCAGTCAGGCACGCGCCCATGAGAGTTAGCTGTGTTCCTTTTCCTTTCTAAAGACAAAGGAATTCTCCGGTTGAAACATTATTGAAGATTTATGATAAAAACATCCTAAAGATTGATTCTATACATCGTTTGACATGTTTCTATGAACTGTAATGGAACTTTTTGACTTTTCGTCTGGCCTGCGCCTCGTGCATTTGGATTTGTGAACTAAACGCGCGAACAAAAAGGAGGTATTTGGACATAAATCATGAACTTTATCGAACAAAACAAACATTTATTGTGGAACTGGGATTCCTGGGAGTGCATTCTGATGAAGATCATCAAAGGTAAGTGAATATTTATAATGCTATTTCTGACTTCTGTTGACTCCACAACATGGCGGGTATCTGTATGGCTTGTTTTGGTCTCTGAGCGCTGTACTCAGATTATTGCATGGTGTGCTTTTTCSGTAAAGCTTTTTTGAAATCTGACACAGCGGTTGCATTAAGGAGARGTTTATCTATAATTCCATGCATAACACTTGTATMTTTTATCAATGTTTATTATGAGTATTTCTGTAAATTGATGTGGCTCTCTGCAAAATCACCAGATGTTTTGGAAGCAAAACATTACTGAACATAACGCGCCAATGTAAACTGAGATTTTTGGATATAAATATGAACTTTATCGAACAAAACATACATGTATTGTGTAACATGAAGATCATCAAAGGTTAGTGATTCATTTTATCTCTATTTCTGCTTTTTGTGAATCCTCTCTTTGCCTGGAAAAATGGCTGTGTTTTTCTGTGACTARATGCTGACCTAACATAATCGCATGGTATGCTTTCGTGAAATCGGATACTGTGGTGGGATTAACAACAAGTTTATCTTTAAAATGGTGTATAATACTTGTATGTTTGAGGAATTTAATTATGAGATTTCTGTTTGAATTTGGCGCCCTGCACTTTCACTGGCTGTTGTCAAGTCGATCCCTTTAACGGGATCTCAGCCATAAGACACTAACAGCTTACAGATGGTAGGCAATTAAGGTCACAGTTATGAAAACTTAGGACACTAAAGAGGCCTTTCTACTGACTCTGAAAAACACAAAAAGAAAGATGCCCAGGGTCCCTGCTCATATGTGTGAATGTGCCTTAGGCATGCTGCAAGGAGGCATGAGGACTGCAGATGTGGCCAAGGCAATGAATTGCAATGTCCGTACTGTGAGACGCCTAAGACAGMGCTACAGGGAGACAGGACGGACAGCTGATTGTCCTCGCAATGGCAGACCCCGTGTAACAACACCTGCACAGGATCGGTACATCTGAACATCACACCTGCGGGACGGGTACAGGATGGCAACAACTGCCCGTTACACCAGGAAGGCACAATCCCTCCATGATTTTGACCCCCCCGTTTGTTCAGGGACACATTATTCAATTTMTTTTAGTCATATGTCTGTGGAACTTGTTCAGTTTATGTCTCAGTTGTTGAATCTTGTTATGTTCATACAAATGTTTACACGTTAAGTTTGCTGAAAATAAACGCAGTTGACAGTGAGAGGACGTTTCTTTTTTTGCTGAGTTTATGACTGCGTGTGTTACATTACCATGATTTCTGGTCCCCTTTAACTCCAGAATGATGCATGACCTGTCCAGCTCCACTGTTGGAGGGAAACAGGAGTCGACTGTCTGATGATGACATTTGACACAAAGTGACGTTCTGACAGATTCAGAAAAATCACGCATTATGGCAATATTTTGACAGCAAAATAAAAAATGCATCTTAATGAGAACTCATAGTAAGAATGCATAGTAAATTAGTTGGCTAACTACTTGGAAATACCAACTAGCCAGGTAGCTAGCTACATATTTAGCCTGGTAAAAACACTTGGCCATCTTTGGACAATAACTGGGGTAAGGCAATTAATAGGCMATGGAGGCGATATAATTACAATTTAGCATTAACACTGGAGTGATAGATGTGCAGATGATGATGTGCAAGTAGAGATACTGGGGTGCAAAAGAGCAAGAGGATAAATAACAATATGGGGATGAGGTAGTTGGGTGTGCTATTTACAGATTGGCTGAGTACAGGTACAGTGATCGGTAAGCTGCTCTGAYAGCTGATGCTTAAAGATAGAGAGGGAGATATAAGACTCCAGCTTCAGTGAGTTTTGCAATTTGTTCCAGTCATTGACAGCAGGGAACTGGAAGGAAAGGCGGCCAAAGGAAGTGTTGGCTTTTGGGGGTGACCAGTGAAATATACCTGCTGTAGTGCGTGCTACGGGTGGGTGTTGCTATGGTGACCAGTGAGCTGAGAAGGCGGGGCTTTACCTAACAGAGACTTTTCGATGACCTGGAGCCAGTGGTTTGGCGACGAATATGTAGTGAGGGCCAGCCAACGAGAGCATACAGGTCGCAGTGGTGGGTAGTATATAGGGCTTTGGTGACAAAACGGATGGCACTGTGATAGACTACATCCAGTAGACTTGTTGGAGGTTATTTTGTAAATGACATCGCCGAAATCAAGGATCGGTAGGATAGTCAGTTTTATGAGGGTATGTTTCGCAGCATGAGTGAAGGAGGCTTTGTTGCGAAATAGGAAGCCGATTCTAGATTAAATTTTTGATTGGAGATGCTTAATGTGAGTCTGGAAGGAGAATTTACAGTCTAACCAGACACCTAGGTATTTGTAGTTGTCCACATATTCTAAGTCAGAACCGTCCAGAGTAGTGATGCTAGTCGGGCGGGCGGGTGCGGACAGCAATCGGTTGAAGAGCATGCACTTAGTTTTACTTGCATTTAAAAGCAGTTGGAGGCCTCGGACAGAGTGTTGTATGGCATTGAAGCTTGTTTGGAGGTTTGTTAGCACAGTGTCCAAAGAAGGGCCAGATGTATACAGAATGGTGTCGTCTGCGTAGAGGTGGATCAGAGAATCACCAGCAGCAAGAGCGACATCATTAATATATACAGAGAAAAGGCCCGAGAATTGAACCCTGTGGCACCCCCATAGAGACTGCCAGAGGTCCGGACAAAAGGCCCTCCGATTTGACACACTGAACTCTATCTGAGAAGTAGTTGGTGAACCAGGCGAGGCAGTCATTTGAGAAGCCAAGGTTATTGAGTCTGCCGATATGAATGCGGTGATTGACAGAGTCGTTCATTGCGGCGACTTGCTTGCTAGTTGAGATTTCTGCTCTTCACTCCGTCAGTTTAACCTACATTTCACTGATCTTAGTAGCAGAAAGCATTTTTGTCTGCAGTTTTCGGTTTGGCTATTTGTTTCAAGTGTATGTGGCGGTTCTAGCCTGTATGGCGCCCTGGGCGAACCCCCCCTTCAGCAGCCGCGCCCGCTGGGGGTGGCGTGATGCTGCCCTGGGCGGCTGCCCATGTCGCCCGTACTTAAATCTATTACTGATTTTGTATTAGTCTATAAATAAATCTCTTTGCCAAAATTCATCATCTCTCCCATGTCTTATTCGATTAGTATTTTTGAAAGTGTAAGGACAATAATTCAGCCATAATTGTTCTCAAATGTTTATTGCTTGCCAACATTTTACTCCCTCCTCTATGTTTAATATAGCACACATACATAAATKATTCATTTTGGTTGCCTATCCTGACGTGAAGTTTGTTCTGGCAGGGGGGAGATTTTCGGTACGACACCAGTGTTGTAACAACATTTTAGGGCATAGCAACCAGAGCAGTTATTAGATTGCTATGATCTGTCATTTCATCATCATCATCTGGACTGTCATTACAGTACATGTAAGTAGAGTGACCACTATACTGATCCGTCATAACATAATGAATTGAAGACAAAACACACAATGAGCCATTTCAAGTTTTAATGACCTTGTAAAGAACAAGAGGGAAGATGATTGTACAGCTACAACAATGTACATACAGAGTTACCCTGTAACCCTTTTCATAGCATTATATATTCACAAATGCTTCCTTGATAAATTAGATTTGTTTCTATGTTAGGATCAAACATATCAGTTTCCCATCAGCAGAAGTGGTCAGGGATGACCATGCACTGTGGCAAGTTTTTGTGATTCACAGCAGTTTAATGACTATGTAATATGTAGAAAACTTTGAATGTCTGTACAATATGTTTTTTTATTACATTACAAGTTTACTCTTTCAATACCCATCTGAGTTGATAACACAATACACATTACTGGATCTGAGGGACAACACACCATTTAAAGGTCATCTTTGATTAAGCCGACATGTGCAGCGTATACCATGAATGTGGTCTCCGCGAACGAGGGAACATTGCCTTTAAAATGCACATTGTGGACGAAGCGCGATTGGATTGAATTCTAGCCATAGTCTAACCAGAATCTTTCTCCAGTTATTTCCAGTTGTCCCAACAAACTGTTGAGGTGAAGTTTCTCAACACTTGGGCAGCGGAACAGTTTCCTCCTGCCTCTTATCTGGTTAATGTCCTTACATAGTTTGTCACACATTTTCCAGAATTGTAGAACATTCTGTTGGCAGGTCACATAGTATACATCCCCTATTCCCTATACTGTGCCCTCCCTACCTTTGATCAGGACCCATAGGACTCTGGTCAAAAGTTGTGCACTATGTAGGGAATAGGGTGCCATTTGGGAAGCAGACATTTTCTTTTGATGTTTGGATGCATGAGAATAACATCATACACACACACACTGTGCACATTCCACATCTTTTTCACTCACAGTCTCACATACATAATAAAGACCAGTGGAGGCTGGTAGGAGGAGCTGTAGGAGGACGGTTTATTATAATGTCTGGAATGGAATAAATGGAACAGTATCAAACATATGGAAATCACATGTTTGACTCTGTTCCATCAATTCCATTCTAGCCATTACAATGAGTCTGCTCTCCTATAGCTCCTCCCACCAGCCTCTTCTGATACAGCCATAGATAAAAACAGCCTAGAGGCGAGAGACAGCTTCGGTCACACCATCAGATGCATCAGTCAGTGATGAAGTGTACAAATTTCACAGGGAAGACCCCTCTCCTGGTCGGCTCCCCCTCCATATGTCCAAACTGTAATATACACAGGACAGGATACAGTCAGTGGTACAGATATGACAACACTTGAGTGTGAGTGAGTGTGTGTATATATACAGTACTTACCCACCACTCCGGGTCCTCCTCTCCGTCCACTAYGATCACCTCTCCTTCTGTGAACGTCAACTCATCTGAGTTATCAGCAGAACAGTTGTAGATGGCTTTCACTCTCTTTGGTTTCGGTTTCTGAGTGCGATAAAGGCCAAATAATACAAAGTGAGACAAGACAATGTTAGTTTATGATTTTGCAAGTGTTCAATCAGTCCTGATGGTAAATCCCAAGACTGTAAATATGACTTGATCATAATCAGTGTAAATGTGATATTACTGTATTGCTATAATAGTCTGTGTGTGAGGTAGTGATTGCACAGCTCTAATTGGAGCTAATGATTGGCTGAGGTCAGGTCCTGTGTGGCTCAGTTGGTAGAGCATGGCGTTAGCAACATCAAGATTGTGGGTTCCTTTCCCACTAGGGCCACCCATATGAAAATGTATGCACACACTACTCTAAGTTGCTTTGGATAAAAGTGTCTGCTAAATGGCATATTTTATTATTATATGAGGCGCTTACAGGGTGGTTGGCGCGGGGCTTCAGTGTTGGAGGTGAGGTGGGACCAGAGCTGTGAGGGGAGCCAGGTACAGGTGCAGCCTTTACTGCTCACACAAACAAAAAGACACACAGAGACAGGAATCATCAATTCAT
>NC_036868.1:5146794-5149813 GCF_002910315.2 Salvelinus sp. IW2-2015 | reverse complement strand
TGTGTGTGTGTGTGTGTGTGTGTGTGTGTGTGTGTGTGTGTGTGTGTGATGGGGTCTCACCAGGTTCTTGAAGAGGGCTGTGAGCTCTTTGGTAAAGATGGCGAACTTGAGTAAGGCTGAGCCCACCTCCGGATCCTCTCTAGAGACACAGTTGTCTCCGAACTTCTCCATAGACTGAATGTACTGCTCCTCATTGTCAACGTGGGCTGAGAAACACAGTCGTCAAATCAAGTCAAATCAGAAGTTGTGTAAAGGGGATTTCTCATGGGTCACAAACACACTTTACATCATTAAAAATGAATCACAGAGGCTTTACACAGACTCTTATTTTAATAGGGTCCTCTATGCCATTCTAAAGAGTTAGTGAGACTTGTTAGTGGACATTTCATATCTCTGTGATACTGTCTTTTCTAAATTGACCTGACCTAAAATGTTAGGTCTGATCACTGATAAACTTGAGAAGGCGAATACATTCAATTCAATACAACTCGATCCACTCAGGGACATACACAAAGTGTCTCATAGAGTGCTGAGCGTCAGGAATTCTCTCTGTAAGACAGGAAACTGGCTTGGATGTGGTGTTCAATCAATCAATCAATCAATCAAATGTATTTATAAAGCCCTTTTTACATTAGCAGCACTAAGTGCTATATGGGAACCCAGCCTAAAACCCCAAACAGCAAGCAATGCAGATGTAGAAGCACATGCAGGACCATGCAGGAGCATGCAGGACCATGCAGGACCATGCAGGAGCATGCAGGCGCATGCAGGACCATGCAGGACAATGCAGGAGCATGCAGGAGCTTCATAAGAACAGAGTGTATGTGTCACGTTCCTGACCTTGTTTTCCTTTTATATTGTTGTGTTTAGTGGGTCAGGACATGAGCTGGGTGGGCAGTCTGTGTTGTTTGTTCTATGTTAAGTGTCAGGTTTAATTGACCTTGTATGGCTCTCAATCAGAGGCAGGTGTTTTCGTTTTCCTCTGATTGAGAGACATACATAGGGAGGTTGTTTCACATTGTTTGTCGTGGGTGGTTGTCTCCTGTGTCTGTATGTATGTATGTTCGTGCCACACGGGACTGTAGCGTTTGTTTGTAGTCGTGTACCTGTTCATGCGTTCTTCACGTTATATGTAAGTTCGTGTCCAGGTCTGTCTTCATCGTTTATTTGTTTTGTAGTTTATCAAGTGTATTTCGTTTCGTCTTCGTCTTGTTTAATAAATCATTATGGCATCATACCTCGCTGCACATTGGTCTTCAGATCCCTCTCTCCTCTCCTCGTCCGAGGAGGAGGAATTAGAATTCCGTTACAGTATGTCCCAGAAACAGGATGAAAATCATTCTACTACTTTCCTGAATGACTTCCCACCACTCTCAACACGTTTAGTTGCCATAAATACATTACATAAATCCTAAGTAAAAACACCTAACTGCTGCCTTGCCAACTCAATAGCTATAGGAGTTGTCAACTCAAGACCAGCACAAACAGATTTGGGACCAGACTAACGATGCCATTCTTACACAGCCTTTCATAACAGTGACGAGCATGTTGGGCCTGTAATGTGTGTTTAAAGACTCAGAGCTTAGTTTACACAGCAGCTCCAAACAAAAGCAACGTGGCGTTAAAGCTAGAATCCTTAGTTGCTACATCCATTTTTGGACTTATAAATGATATATACATCGATTGATTGTTGAAGAATATAACTTATAAATGCCTGATGATCTTAGTTCAACTGTCACACTCCATGAGAACCCAAAATACAAGCTTGTTTTACCCCAACGTTTGTAAACAAAGTAAATGTAAACAAACACTGTATAGCGTCATAACATTGTTAAAACTATACATTTAATATAATGGATGGTCAGTTATTGCATCCATAGCTCTGTCTCAATTTGAGACTGCTTTTTAGCGAAACAGGGGAGGGGAAAACACCTTGTTATTGTTTCAATGATGGATTCTAGCTTTAAGGTATTTCCAGCATGTGCAGATCCAACTGGGTTAAAGCTGTGATTATCAGCCCCTGATCCAGGAGTATGGCCCTGGGATTACACTGGAAGGTCTGTGTGCTGGGTGGAGAGGGACAGTCATGGAAGAAAAGGGCCTGGGTTTAACTGAGTAGGGACGTTTAATATAGCGTATTGTAGGAGGGACCTCTGCTCCTTAGGCCTGCTGGGACAGGTGTGTGGAATGGGAGGAATGTGTTGAGGTGCTATAAACTATACTTCTCTCTCTCGACTGTGTGGAGATTGTGTGCGTGTGTGTACCAAAATACACTAATGAGTCAGACACACTAATATTATTGTGAAGTATATTGAGGGATACCAACACGCTGCACAACTGGAGTACAGAGGTTAGTGGGTGTAGTGAATGTGATATAGATGCTATATACATTATGGATATATGGAAACTGTACACCAGGACTGACTCACTCACTAATGTACTGTCCTGTAATGTACTGCACTGTATTGTGCTGTACTGTAATGTACTGTACTGTAATGCACTGGGTTGTACTGTAATGTACTGTGCTGTAGTGTACTGTATTGTGTTGTACCGTAATGTACCAGTAATTACAACAGCAGTACATTACCTAACACACGTGCAGTGCAGTGCAGTACAGTACAGTAATACAATACAACACGGTACATTACAGTACACAACAGTACATTACAGTACATTACAGCACAGTACATTACGTACAACACAGTACAGTGCAGTACAGTACAGTACAACAAAGTACATTACAGTACAACACAGTACATTACAGTCCAGTACAACACGGTACATTACAGGACACCACAGTACATTACAGTACAGTACATTACAGTACAGCACAGTACATTACAGTACAGTCCAACGCAGTACAGTACATTAGTACAGTACAGTACACACAGTACATACAGTACAGTACAAAAACAGTACTACACACAGTACATTACACTACAACACAGTATGTTACAGTACAACAGTACAGTGCAGCACATTACAGTACAGCATTACGGTACAACACAATACAGTCACA
>NC_036868.1:5063861-5144511 GCF_002910315.2 Salvelinus sp. IW2-2015 | reverse complement strand
ATACAATACAGTACAGCTCCAACAGCAGTACAGTAACATTACGTACATACAGTAACAACACGTACATTACAGTACAGTACAACAGTACAGTACATACAACACAGTACATTACACTACAACACAGTATGTTACAGTACAACAGTACAGTGCAGCACATTACAGTACAGTACATTACGTACAACACAATACAGTACACTACAGCACAGTACATTACAGTACAACCCAGTGCATTACAGTACAGTACATTACAGTACAGCACAATACAGTGCAGTACATTACAGGACAGTACATTAGTGAGTGAGTCAGTCCTGGTGTACAGTTTCCATATATCCATAATGTATATAGCATCTATATCACATTCACTACACCCACTAACCTCTGTACTCCAGTTGTGCAGCGTGTTGGTATCCCTCAATAACTTCACAATAATATTAGTGTGTCTGACTCATTAGTGTTTTTGGTACACACACGCACACAATCTCCACACAGTCGAGAGAGAGAAGTATAGTTTATAGCACCTCAACACATTCCTCCCATTCCACACACCTGTCCCAGCAGGCCTAAGGGCAGAGAGGTCCCTCCTACAATACGCTTATTAAACTCCCTACTCAGTTAAACCCAGGCCCTTTTCTTCCATGACTGTCCCTCTCCACCCAGCACACAGACCTTCCAGTGTAATCCCAGGCCATACTCCTGGATCAGGTGATAATCACAGCTTTAACCCAGTTGATCTGCACATGCTGGAAATACCTTAAAGCTAGAATCCATCATTGAAACAATAACAAGTGTTTTTCCCTCCCCTGTTTCGCTAAAAAGCAGTCTCAAATTGAGACAGAGCTATGGATGCAATACTGACCCTCCATTATATTAAATGTATAGTTTTAACAATGTTATGACGCTATACAGTGTTTGTTTACATTTACTTTGTTTACAAACGTTGGGGTAAACAGCTTGTATTTTGGGTTCTCATGGATGTGACAGTTGAACTAAGATCATCAGGCATTATAAGTTTATTCTTCAACAATCAATCGATGATATATATCATTTATAAGTCCAAAAATGGATGTAGCAACTAAGGATTCTAGCTTTAACGCCACGTTGCTTTTGTTTGAGCTGCTGTGTAAACTAAGCTCTGAGTCTTTAAACACACATTACAGCCCAACATGCTCGTCACTGTTATGAAAGGCTGTGTAAGAATGGCATCGTTAGTCTGGCCCAAATCTGTTTGGCTGGTCTTGAGTTGACAACTTCTATAGCTATTGAGTGCAAGGCAGCAGTTAGTGTTTTTACTTAGGATTTATGTAATATTATTTATGGCAACTAAACGTGTTGAGAGTGGTGGGAAGTCATTCAGGAAAGTAGTAGAATGATTTTCATCCTGTTTCTGGGACATACTGTAACGGAATTCTAATTCTCCTCCTCGGACGAGGAGAGGAGAGAGGGATCTGAAGACCAATGTGCAGCGAGTATGATGCCATAATGATTTATTAACAAGACGAAGACGAAACGAAATACACTTGATAAACTACAAAACAAATAAACGATGAAGACAGACCTGGACACGAACTTACATATAACGTGAAGAACGCATGAACAGGTACACGACTACAAACAACGCTACAGTCCCGTGTGGCCGAACATACATACATACAGACACAGGAGACAACCACCCACGACAAACAATGTGAAACAACCTCCCTATGTATGTCTCTCAATCAGAGGAAAACGAACACTGCCTCTATTGAAGACCATACAAGGTCAATTAAACCTGACACTAACATAGAACAAACACAGACTGCCCACCCAGCTCACGTCCTGACCCACTAAACACAACAATACAAAAGGAAAACAAGGTCAGGAACGTGACAGAACCCCCCCTTAAGGTGCGAACTCCGGACGCACCATAAAAAAGTCTGGGGAGGGTCTGGGTGGGCACTGTCCCGGCGCGCCTCTGGCGCAGGACGTGGATCCCATCCCACCATAATAAATCCCCGCTTCTGTGGCTCCTCAAGGTGCGACCCTCGCCACCGACCTTGGACTGGGAACCCTAGACATGGGTCCGCTGGATTTAGGGGCAGCCCCGGACTGAGGGACGGCAGCTCCGGACTGAGGACAACACCGGACTGGCTGGCGGATCCTGGCTGCTGGCTCTGGCGGATCCTGCTAGCTGGCTCTGACTGGTCCTGGCTGGACGGCTCTGGCTGGTCCTGGCTGGACGGCTCTGGCTGTCCTGGCTGGACGGCTCTGCTGGTCCTGGCTGGACGGCTCTGGCTGGTCCTGGCTGGACGGCTCTGGTGGTCCGGTGACGGCGCTGCTTCCTGGCTGGACGCTCTGCGTCTCTGGCTGGCTCTGCAGCTCCTGGCTGGACGGCTCTGGCTGGTCCTGGCTGGACGGCTCTTGCTGGTCCTGCTGGACAGCTCTCAGGTCCTGTCTGGTTGCGGCTCTGCAGATCCGTCTGGCGGAGGCTCTGGCTGATCCGGTCTGCGGAAGGCTCTGGCTGATCCGGTCTGGCGGAAGCTCTGGCTGATCCGGTCTGGCGGAAGCTCTGCTGATCCGGTCTGGACGTCCTAGCGGCTCCTGTCTGGCGGAAGGCTCTAGCGCTCCTGTCTGGCGGACGCTCTGTAGGCTCATGGCAGACGGGCGCTTGCAGGCTCATGGCAGACGGGCCGTTCACGCCGCTGGGCAGACGGCAGTTCGGCGCCGTGGCAGACGGGCTTCAGCAGCCGTTCGGCAAGGCGGCAGTTCAGGCGCGCTGGGCAGACGGGCAGCTCAGGCGCCGCTGGCAGACGGCCACCTGTAGGAGGAGACGGAGAGACAGCCTGTGCGTGCTGCCACAGGACCACCAGGCTGGAGAGACCTACAGGAGGCTTGATGTTAAGAGGCACCTGAAGGACCGGGCTGTGGGGAGTACTGGAGCTCTGGTGCGCAGCCTTGGCACCACTCCCCAGCTGGAATACTACACCAGCCCGTACCCTCCAGAGTGCAGGCACAGGTTGAACCGGGCTGTGATGAGCACTGGAGATCTAGTGCCTACTACGCGCACTTCTCCTTAGGCTCCACTACCACATTTGCCCGGTACGAGCGGAGTAGGCATAGACGCACTGCACCCTCCCAACGCTCGGAGACACAGCACGCAGAGCCGGCGCAGATACCTGGACCGAAACTGCGTACCGGAGACCAGACGCGCTGAGCAGGCACAATATGCCCGGCTGATGCCCACACTCACATGACACTTCGGGGCTGCTCTATAGCGCACCGGGCTATGGGCACGCACTGGCGACACGTGCGCTTAACCGCATAACACGGTGCCTGACCAGTGACGCGTTACTTATAATAAGCACGAGGAGTCGCTCAGGTCTGCTACCTGGCTTAGCCACACTCCTCTCTAGCCCCCCCCCAAACATTTCTGGGTTGCCTCTCGTACCTGTCCGCTGCCGTGCTGCCTCCTCATACGCCGCCGCTCAGCTTTCGCTTCCTCCAGATCTCTCCTGGTGTACTGTGCTGTACTGTAATGTACTGTACTGTAATGTACTGTGGTGTCCTGTAATGTACCGTGTTGTACTGTACTGTAATGTACTGTGTTGTACTGTAATGTACTGTGTTGTACTGTACTGTACTGCACTGTACTGTGTTGTTACGTAATGTACTGTGCTGTAATGTACTGTAATGTACTGTGGTGTACTGTAATGTACCGTGTTGTATTGTAATGTACTGTACTGTACTGCACTGCACTGCACTGTGTTGTTAGGTAATGTACTGTGCTGTAATTACTGTAATGTACTGTGATGTACTGTAATGTAATGTACTGTAATGTAATATGGTGTACTGTAATGTACTGTACTGTAATTACTGTAATGTACTGTGGTGTACTGTAATTACTGTAATGTACTGTGGTGTACTGTAATGTACTGTGGTGTACTGTATTGTGTTGTAGTGTACTGTACTGAACTGAACTATGTTGTACTGTATTGTGTTGTACTGTAATGTACTGTGGTATACTGTACTGTGTTGTAGTGTACTATACTGTGTTGAAGTGTACTATACTGTAGGGTAGTGTACTATACTGTGGTGTACTGTACCGTAATGTACTGTACTGTAATGTACTGTGCTGTACTGTAATGTACTGTACTGTGTTGTAATGTACTGTGGTGTCCTGTAATGTACCGTGTTGTACTGTACTGTAATGTACTGCGGTGTACTGTAATGTACTGTGTTGTACTGTACTGTGTTGCACTGTAATGTACTGTGTTGTAGTGTACTGTAATGTACTGTGTTGTAGTGTACTGTATTGTACTATGTAGTAGTGTACTGTACTGTGTAGTAGTGTACTGTACTGTTCTATACTGTTTTGTACTCACCCAGGCCAGAGATGTTTATGGCCTTGACAGACTTCTTGATCTTGTGAAGTACTCCTCTGTCTACATCTAGAGCCTGTAGGGAGAGAGAACACAGAGACATCATAACTATGAAATAACACACATGGAATCATGTATTAACCAAAAAAAGTGTTAAACAAATCCAAATAGATTTTATATTTGAGATTCTTCAAAGTAGCCACCCTTTGCCTTGATGACAGGTTTGCACACTCTTGGCATTCTCTCAACCAGCTTCATGAGGTAGTCACCTGGAATGCATTTCAATGAAAAGGTATGCCTTGTTAAAAGTTCATTTGTGGAATTTCATTCCTTTTTAATGCGTTTGAGACAATCAGTTGTGTTGTGACAAGGTAGGGGTGGTATACAGAAATTAGCCTATTTGGTAAAAGACCAAGTCCATATTATGGAAAGAACAGCTCAAACAAGCAAAGAGAAACGACAGTCTATCATTACTTTAAGACATGAAGGTCAGTCAATTCAGAACATTTCAAATACTTTGAAAGTTTCTTCAAGTGCAGTTGTAAAAAACATCAAGCGCTATGTTGAAATTGGCTCTTATGAGGACCGCCACAGAAAATGAAGACCCAGAGTTACCTCTGCTGCAGAGGATAAGTTCATTAGAGTTTATTGCACCTCAGATTGCAGCCCAAATAAATATTTCACAGAGTTCAAGTAACAGACACATCTAAACATCAACTGTTCAGAGGAGACTGAGTGAATCAGGCCTTCATGGTCAAATTGCTGCAAAGAAACAACTACTAAAGGACACCAATAAGAAGGAGACTTGCTTGGACCAAGAAACACGATTAATGGACATTAGACCGGTGGAAATCTATCCTTTGGCCTGATGAGTCCAAATTTGAGATTTGTGGTTCCAACTGCCGTATCTTTGTGAGATGCAGAGTAGGTGAATGGATGATCTCTGCATGTGTGGATCCTCCAGGCTGTGTAAGGGTATTTGACCAAGAAGGAGAGGGATGGAGTGCTGCATCAGATGACCTGGCCTCCACAATCACCCGACCTCAACCCAATTGAGATGGTTTGGGATGTGTTGGACCGCAGAGTGAAGGAAAAGCAGCCAACAAGTGCTCAGCATATGTGGGAACTCCTTCAAGACTATTGGATAAGCATTCCTCATGAAGCTGGTTGAGAGAATGCCAAGCGTGTGCAAAGATGTCATCAAGGCAAAGGGTGGCTATTTAAAAGAATCTCAAATATAAAATATATTTTGATTTGTTTAACACTTTTTGGTTACTACATGATTGTGTTATTCACTAATATTCTACAACGTAGAAAATAGAAAAACTGGTACTGTACAAACTGACTGGTACTGTATATCTAGAGCCTGTAGGGAGAGAGAACACACAGAGACACATCTATGAGGTACATCTAGAGCCTGTAGGGAGAGAGAACACACAGAGCACATTATGGGTATAATTCTAGAAGCTGTAGGGAGAGAGAACCACAGAGACACATCTATGAGGTACATTAGAGCTGTAGGGAGAGAGAACACACAGAGACACATCTATGAGGTATATCTAGAACCTGTAGGGAGAGGAAACACAGAGACACATCTATGAGGTACATCTAGAGCTGTAGGGAGAGAGAACACAGAGACACATCTATGAGGTACATCTAGAGCCTGTAGGGAGAGAGAACACACAGAGACACCATCCTATGAGGTACATCTAGAGCTGTGGGAGAGAGAACACACAGAGCACATCTATGAGGTACATCTAGAGCCTGTAGGGAGAGAGAACACCAGAGCAATCTGAGTATTAGAGCCTGTAGGAGAGAGAACACCAGGACACATCTATGAGGTACATCTAGAGCCTGTAGGGAGAGAGAACACAGCAGACAACATCTATGAGGTAATTCTAGAGCCTGTAGGGAGAGACACACAGAGACACATCTATGAGGTACATCTAGAGCTGTAGGGAGAGAGACACACAGAGACACATTATGAGGTAATCTAGAGTGTAGGGAGAGAGAACACAGAGCACATCATGAGGTATTCTAGAGCCTGTAGGGAGAGAACACACAGAGACACATCTATGAGGTACATTAGACCTGTAGGGAGAGGACACACAGGACACATCTATGAGGTACAATCTAGAGCCTGTTAGGGAGAGAGAACACACAGAGACAATCTATGAGGTACATCTAGAGCCTGTAGGGAGAGAACACACAGAGCACATCTATGGGTATATCTAGAAGCCTGGTAGGAGAGAGAACACACAGAGACACATCTATGAGGTACATCTAGAGCCTGTAGGGAGAGAGAAACACAACACCATTATGAGGTACATCTAGAGCTGTAGGAGAGAGAACACACAGAGACCATCATGAGGTACATCTAGACGCCTGTAGGAGAGAGAACACACAGACACTCTATGAGGTACATCTAATCTCACTCACCTGTATTCACTCACTCACTCACCTCACTCACACACTCACTCACTCACTCACTCACTCCTCACTCTGTTCACAGGTAGGTCCTGTATGGCTACTAAAGAACAGTGGAGATCAGATGGTTGTGGTCCTGTATGGTCTACTAAAAGAACGTGGAGATCAGATGTGGTGTGTTCCTGTAATGCCTACTAAAGACCAGTGGAGATCAGATCGGGTGATCCTGTAATGGCCTACTAAAAGAACAGTGTAGATCAGGTGGTGTGGTCCTGTAATGGCCTACTAAAAGAACAGTGGAGATCAGTGGTGTGTCTGTAATGGCCTACTAAAGAACGTGGGGATCAGGTGGTGGTCCTGTAATTGCCTACTAAAAGAACATAGTGTAGGTCAGGTGGTGTGGTCCTGTAATCGGTCTAACGAACAGTGTAGATCAGGTGGTGTGGTCCGTAATGTCCTAAAAGAACAGTGGAGATCAGGTGTGTGGTCCTGTAATGGCTCTATAGAACAGTGGAGATCAGGTGGTGTGGTCTGTAATGGCTCTAAAAAGAACAGTGGAGATCAGGTGGTGTGGTCCTGTAATGGCCACTAAAAAAAAGTAGGCCATTACGAGTAGATTAACTCATTCAACTGACATATTTTGCACTCCGTGTGAATTTATATCTACAGTAATTACTAACTTCTTGGTTGAGCAGATGACAATGCTGTGTCCTTGGTTGATGTGTCAGTCATTTCTTTACCCTTTTCACACTATCATGCATACCCAAACCAAATGGTTTGTTTTACTCCACATTGTCCGTCCACCGGACACTCAGCCAGCCCAGGGAGCCCAGTGGAAACACCAGCCCAGGGAGCCCAGCAGACACTCACCAGCCAGGAGCCCAGCAGACACTCCCCAGCCCAGGGAGCCGCAGACACTCACCCAGCCAGGGCCCAGCAGACACTCACCAGCCCAGGGAGCCCAGCAGACACTCACCCAGCCCAGGGAGCCCAGCAGACACTCACCCAGCCCAGGGAGCCCAGCAGACACTCACCCAGCCCAGGGAGCCCAGCAGGCACTCACCCAGTCCAGGGAGCCCAGCAGACACTCACCCAGTCCAGGGAGCCAGGGACCTCACCAGCCCAGGGAGCCAGCAACACTCACCCACCAGGGAGCCCAGGGACACTCACCAGCCCAGGGAGACCAGTGGGCAGAGACATCAATTCAACGTCTATTCCACGTTGGTTCAACATAATTTCATTAAAATGATGTGGAAACAACGTTGATTCAACCAGTGTGTGCCCAGTGGGAGGAAGGCATGGGAGCAGACAAGCTGGGACAGGCTGGGCAGTCTGCGAGAGAGAAGAGGAGGAAAAGAAGGAGAAAGCATGCTAGGACAGGAGTGCATCAGCCCAGCCCAAGCCCCAGGGACTCTCCCAGGATACAGCAGTGATCTACCAAGCTAGAGCTTTGTTCTGAGCTAGACTGGAGAGCGATCCTCCTCCGAGACTATATGGTAGTGTTCCCCACCACATAGCTCTGGTCCAGGGCATTACGTGCAGCTTGCTGACACTGAGGCTTCCTGGACAAGAGCTATCCACCATGCAACACAGGCAAGGAAACAGCAAGACACTCCAGTCCACAGTACGCTGCTCAGGCACTGTCAGGCAGATAAGAGGAACTGGGAAGGAGAGTGCTGCCTGTCAGTCGACCTGATGTAAAAACCGCCATTACAGCTGCCTGTCTCCTGTCTGTTCTCAACATTAGTGTTGTTCTATCTGGCATTACACATCTCATACGTACATTTGAAGTTGGAAGTTTACATACACTTAGGTTGGAGTCATTAAAACTCATTTTTTTGACCACTCCACAAATTTCTTGTTAACAAACAATAGTCTTGACAAGTCGGTTAGGACATCTACTTTGTGCATGACACAAGTAATTTTCCAACAATTGTTTACAGACAGATTATTTCCCTTATAATTCACTGTATCACAATTCCAGTGGGTCAGAAGTTAACATACACTAAGTTGACTGTGCCTTTAAACAGCTTAGACAATTCCAGAAAATAATGTCATGGCTTTAGAAGCTTCTGATGGGCTAATTGACATTATTAGAGTCAATTGGAGGTGTACCTGTGGATGTATTTCAAGGCCTACCTTCAAACTCAGTGCCTCTTTGCTTGACATCATGGGAAAATCTAAAGAAATCAGCCAAGTCCTCAGAAAAAAATGTGTCTGGTTCATCCTTGGCAGCAATTTCCAAATGCCTGAAGGTACCACGTTCATCTGTACAAACAATAGTACGCAAGTATAAACACCATGGGACCACACAGCCTTCATACCGCTCAGGAAGGAGATGCATTCTGTATCCGAGAGATGAACGTACTTTAGTGCGAAAAGTGCAAATCAATTCCAGAACAGCAAAGGACCTTGTGAAGATGCTGGAGGAAACAGATACAAAGTATCTACAACCACAGTAAAAGGAGTCCTATATCGACATAACCTGAAAGGCCGCTCAGCAAGGAAGCCACTGCTCCAAAACCGCCATAAAAAAGCCAGGCTAAGGTTTGCAACTGCACATGGGGACAAAGATCGTACTTTTTGGAGAAATGTCCTCTGGTGTGATGAAACAAAAATAGAACTGTTTGGCCATAATGACCATTGTTATGTTTGGTGGAAAAGGGGGAGGCAGGCAAGCCAAAGAACACCATCCCAACCGTGAAGCACAGGGGTGGCAGCATCATGTTGTGGGGGTGCTTTGCTGCAGGAGGAAGTTGTGCACTTCACAAAATAGATGGCATCATGAGGCAGGAAAATGATGTGGATATATTGAAGCAACATCAGTCAGGAAGTTAAAGCTTGGTCGCAAATGGGTCTTCCAAATGGACAATGACCTCAAGCATACTTACAAAGTTGTGGCAAAATGGCTTAAGGACAACAAAGTCAAGGTATTGGAGTGGCCATCACACAGAACTGAAAAAGCGTGTGCGAGCAAGGAGGCCTACAAACCTGACTCAGTCACACCAACTCTGTCAGGAGGAATGGGCCGAAATTCACCCAACTTATTGTTGGAAGCTTGTGGAAGGCTACCCGAAACGTTTGACCCAAGTTAAATAATTTAAAGGCAATGCTACCAAATACTAATTGAGTGTATGTAAACTTCTGACCCACTGGGAATGTGATGAAAGAAATAAAAGATTAAATAAATCATTCTCTCTACTATTATTCTGACATTTCACATTCTTAAAATAAAGTGGTGATCCTAACTGACCTAAGACAGGGAATTTTTACTTGGATTAAACGTCAGGAATTGTGAAAAACTGAGTTTAAATGTATTTGGCTATGGTGTATGTAAACTCCCGAGATTCAACTGTATATACTGTTCTACGGTATCTTAGTCACTTAATAACATTTATATATCTGGCATTACTCATCTCATATATACTGTTTTCTATACTATTCTTAAAAAAAAATGTTACCTCTATTTAACTAGGCAAGTCAGTTAAGAACAAATTCTTATTTTCAATGACAGCCTAGGAATAGTGGGTTAACTGCCTTGTTCAGGGGCAGAACGACAGATTTTTACCTTGTCAGCTCGAGGATTTGATCTTGCAACCTTTCGGTTACCAGTCCAACGCTCTAGCCACTAGGCTACCTGCCGCCCCATTCTACTCATTCACTTAATAATGTTTACATATCTGGCATTACTCATCTCATATGTTTATACTGTATTCTATACTATTCTACTGTATCTTAGTCCGTTCCACTCTGACATCGCTCGTCCATATGTATATAGTCTTAATTCATTCCCACTTAGATTTGTGTGTATTGGGTATATGTTGTGAAATTGTTAGATATTACTTGTTAGATATTACTGCACTGTCGGAGCTAGAAACACAAGCATTTCGCTACATCCACAATAACATCTGCTAAACACGTGTATGTGACCAATAAAATTTGACTTGGTCAACATGAGTGAAGCATATGTGCATGTATGTGTGTTTCTGTCCAACTTGATATACACTGTGTGTTCACTATTAACTGTGAAATCAAATGGGGGGAGGGGAAAAAGCTGTTTGACTTCAGTTGTGAAACAGAGAAAGCCAATGCAATACAACACTTCCTTGTTTTGAGATTCCACTAAATGTAACTCTAACACAAGTGTTCTCTAGTCACCTCTCCTCATGTGGTATATTCTGCAACACTGTACACACAGCAGCAGATCCTCTCATATGGCAGTGTGTGTGTGTGTGTCTTCCTCCATTGTGCAAACACAGTATACCGTAATSTGAATAGGCCTTAAACTGTGACAACAATCCAGTGATTCATACAGCCTGCCGTAAGGCCAGTAGTGTATCGGTGGCATAGAGAGACCACTTCCTTATTACCAGCGTATTACCTGCCTGACCTGGGGCATAGAGATCACTTCCTTATTAACCAGCCTATTACAAGCCTGGCCTAGGGCAACAGCACATCTCCAGAGAACAATCAGGAGCAGATCTGAATGCCAACAGATGCCAGGAATACCATAGAAACACCCATTGTTATCTACTGTGCATGACAGTAGCCCTTATGCCAACAACACAAGGGTTATGTCCCAAATAGTCCAGCCATATGGATGCCATTTGGGACCTAGTAAGGAAAGCCAATTCAGTGGATATGGATGTGTGAGGGTTCCACTGGGCATTAAAGGTGTGGTACTACTCAAAGTTTGTAAAGGGCTCAAGCCTCTTTAACATGTGGAAGTGTCCACACAGTTTTCAAAGTGAAACTGCCCTGTAGGCAAACAGATAAGATAGCTTCCTCACAATGGTGTAAGGCATTTTTTTATGAGTCAGAGACCTTTGTAGCCTACAATAATTACATATTTCAAAGGGAATTTTCAACAAAAAAAATGTGTCTATGGATTGCTGAATGGCATTGGTTTAGAATGGAATGCCTATAAACTATGGCGTGGGCACTTGTTGGTGGACACTTGTGGAGAATGGCATGGGCGAGGTTCAACACAACTAGGATAAGAAAACCTGCTTTGATTTCGAAAAGAAAAAGTATTGTTTTCGTTACTATTTTGAGTTTAGAAGTTCTAGCCTGATCACTTTCAGGGAAACTGAACTAACTCGACAAATAACTGTAAAAATGCGGTTAGGCCTACTCTGTGCGTAAAGGCGCACATGTTAATCTAAGAACACCTTTTCACATTTCGAATCAATTATATTAATAGTTTTCACACTGCCATGGTCTGCACCCACCTCTTCTAATGCTGCCACGGCGTTCCGACAATGGGACATCCGAGTGGTGAAATTCGAGGTTGTGGGCGCTTTGTAGTCCTCGTTAGTTTCAGCCACAAATTCCGTGACCGTGATCAACTCCGGCAGCGGCATGTTTGCTCACTTTAAATGCGTTAATATCTATAAAATACGTTATTCCTCAATTTGTTGTTGATTAAACAGCAAGTTTCACAAAAAAATACCCAACGGAAATGTAAGATTTATAAATCAAAGTGTGCCATACGATTTGTTAGGCTACTCCCAAATGTGCCATTCCGGTATCTGCGTCGATCCACATACAGTAAAACTACAGTAGTAAAATGTCCCTTTATTTGTGGGTTATCCTTGTATCCACCTCGAAGAAAAAAATACTCCAATATTCCATTAGTACAGTTTGCCCACGCAATAAAATTATTAAAAACAACGTGAAATCACTTTCTCCCTGTGGTCTATCCGGATCTATCCCACCAGCTCGTTTTCACAACAACCTGTGACTGAGCGCATAAAGTGGAGCGTCAACCTGAACATAGAAAGGGGCGGGACGAACGCGTGAATTGGCATGTTTGGGCGAAAAGGAGCAGAGATGGATTTACCTTTGCTCAGTTGGCGTTCAACACTCACTAGCAATGACAGCTACGACAAAAGTTGAAGATAAGGTGGCTCCGGCAACAGGTGTGCACCATAGGAACTCTATTTATGAATGAATAGTTATAAATAACTTTTCAAAATGGTGTACCTCGTAAATAGGTATATGGCCAAGTTGTTTCAGATGGATATACATTTAAAAAAAGGGTTAAGATATACAGTATATACAGTACCAGTCAAAAGTTTGGACACACCAACTAATTCCAGGGTTTTTCTACATTGTAGAATAATAAATACATCAAAACTATGAAGTAACACATATGGAATCATGTAGTAACCAAAAAAGTGTTAAACAAATCAAAATATATTTTATATTTGAGATTGTTCAAAGTAGCCACCCTTTGCCTTGATGACAGCTTTGCACACGCTTGGAATTCTCTCAACCAGTTTCATGAGGTAGTCACCTGGAATGCATTTCAATTAACAGTTGTTAAAAGTTAATTTGTGTAATTTCTTTCCTTCTTAATACGTTTGAGCCAATCAGTTGTGTTGTGACAAGGTAGGGGTGGTATACAGAAGATAGCCCTATTTAGTAAAAGACCAAGTCCATATTATGGCAAGAACAGCACAAATAAGCAGAGAAACGACAGTCCATCATTACTAAAAGACATGAAGGTCAGTCAATGCGGAAAATGACAAGAACTTTTAAAGTTTCTTCAAGTGCAGTTGCAAAAACCATCAAGCGCTATGATGAAACTGGGTCTCTTGAGGACCACCACAGGAAAGGAAGAACCAGAGTTACATTTGCTGCAGAGGATAAGCTCAGAGTTTATTGCACCTCAGATTGCAACCCAAATAAATGCTTCACAGAGTTCAAGTAACAGACACATCTCAACATCAACTGTTCAGAGAAGACTGTGTGAATCAGGCCTTTACGGTTGAATTTCTGCAAAGATTGTGTAAGAGCTATTTGACCAAGAAGGAGAGTGATGGCGCTGCATCAGACGACCTGGCCTCCACAATCACCTGACCACAACCCAATTGAGATGGTTTTGGATGAGTTGGACCGAAAAGCAGCCAACAAGTGCTCAGCATATGTGGGAACTCCTTCAAGACTGTTGGAAACGCATTCATCATGAATTAGGTTGAGAGAATGTCAATTGTGTGCAAAGCTGTCATCAAGGCAAAGGGTGGCTCCTTTGAAGAATCTAAAATAGATTTGATTTGTTTAACACTTTTTTTGTGTGTTATAGTTTTGACGTCTTCACTATTATTCTACAATGTACAAAATAGTAAAAATAAATAAAAACCATTGAATGAGTAGGTGTCCAAACTTTTAACTGGCACTATATATAAAAATTATACACACACACACGTTTATTCATATGAGGATGCATTTTAAGTGTTCTCTTCTTTAGTAATAACAGACTGTTTTAACATTGGAAAGACAAACAAAAGTAAAACTTTCAAAAGAAAATGTAAAACATGGTCAGATTTTTTATTCATTACAAAAGCAAAGAACATATACACATTATGTTCCAATCCACTAGTTTACATGATGATCCTGCTTTAGACAATGATCAAATCCACAGTTCCACAGGAACTGGGAGTACTGAGGGGGCTGCAGCACCAGCTGATAAATCACAATTAGGGTTGCAAAGGGTAGGAAACTTTCCGGGAAATTTCCCGAAGTTTCCAAGGGAAGTTAAGCCCTGGAATTTGGGGCATTTTGCTTAAATTCATAAAAAGTTAGCTTATAACAGTGAACCTTTTTTTGTGGGATACACATAAGGCAATTCTAGGTCTTGTGGCATATTTTGGTTAAACTATCCCCAATTCAATTGCAACCCTCTGCAAGCACAGTGCATTCTTCCATCACATGTGCAAGATCTTGAGAATCAGCTGTTGAGCCCACACAAGTACCACTCTCTGAGCCAAGGACTACATGCTTTCTGGTAAGTTTTGATTACAATACTGGGTGGGTTGAATAAATGTTATGACATACATTATTTTTTGTTAACTAGTAAATAGTAGCCTACAGCAAAGTGTGTTTAAATAATTTCTAACTTAACAATTTCTGCTAGTTCGTTTTTGCTACCATGTGGGTTTTAGCTTGCTTGAGCCTGCTAACTGAGGAGTGTTAATTCACTTGTTTCCATACATGTTTAATTTTAAAACACTTATCTTACAAAGGAGTTGTTTAATCAAACTGCTTAACTATTTATGTGTACATGGAATTGTATTTATTTATTTTTTTACTCATTTTTTCCTAATCTTTACAGGAAAATGCCACAGGCACTATCTGATGTGTGGAGAGATTTCACTGCAGATAATTTAGAAGGATAGGCTGTGTACATTTGCAAATACTGTACCAAATCATATGTGAAGAATGCAACAAAGATGCAGAATCAACTGGCCAAGTGCATAAAGTTCCCTCAGCACTAACAACAAGCAACCTYTGACAAAAGTCCCTCTACTTCTATTCAAGGTGAAAATGATGAATCAGACACCTTATCGATAGCAACAGCTCATGGTCCTCCTGGAATCAGAAGTTTTTTTGACTTAATGGAGGAACGTAGTCAGATAAATGCTGATGAATGTCTTTCTCGAGCTGTGTATGTAACTGGTTCACCTCTGATGCTCACAGGCAATGTGTATTGGAAGAGATTTCTGAATGTTCTTCACCCAGCATACACCCCTCCAACCAAACATGATTTATCTACTCATTTTCTGGATGCAGAGTTCAAGTGAAGGTCAAGCAAATCATAGAGAAAGCAGACTGTATTGCAATCATGAAGACTTCTGCCCGAAGCCCATACACGCTGCAGCGTACCTGTTGGACACCAAGTATGCTGGCAAGAGCATCCTATCTGGTGCAGAGATCAACAAGGCCTATGGTGTCATCACTACCGTGTCTTGCCATCTTGGCAATCTGGCGAAGTACACTTCCAAGCAAGGGCTTTGGGATGGAGATGCAATACGGTAGTCGTGCCAACATATCTCATCAGCCACCTGGTGGAAGATGCTTTGTGTATCTGAGGCTCTTTCCCCTGTTGCTTCCATCCTCCTCCAAATCCCACCAACATCAGCCGCCTCAGAGCGCAACTGGTCCTTGTTTAGGAACACACACCAAAGCATGCAACAAACTGACCAATACAAGGGTTGAAACATTTGTGGCCATCAAGGAAAATTTGAGGCTTTTTGAGCCTGACAACGAGCCATCCTCAACAAAGTTGGAAAGTGACAGTGAAGATGAGGCCTCAGAGTCCGATGTTCAAGAGGTGGACATTGAGGAGGTCCAGGGAGAAGACATGGAAGCCTGAGAGGAAGATAACCAAAGCTTTAGTTTCTAGGCTATCATTTTACAGATGTATGTTGAAAACATTTTTGGGAGATGCGAGGGATCATTGAATATTCCCTTTTGTTGTTCAATGAAATCATCCCATGTGAAGAGTCAACTCATTTAATCAAAGTTCAATTCGTTACATTTTTTTTTTTTTTTTTTCTATTGGAAGGGTGTAATCATTTGCAATTATGTCTGCTTATGATAAGGTAAAATGTTTATGTTTCTGTCGCCATATGATATGGTAAATATATCCAATGGAAAAAACATCTACATTTAAATTAATATTAATTTGCATACATTTCCGTTAATTCCCATATATTCCCGTTAATTCCCATATATTCCCACAGAAAGTTTCCACCTCTGAATATTCCCACAAAATGTGCAACCCTAACCACAATTAAAAAATCATAATATTACTAATACAAATAATATATATTTTTGTTTCTACCAAATTAGTACACTAGGCCTTTATTAGTCATGTATAAGCAGAGAAAAATACTCGCCAGCAGAGCGGGAGAAAAATACCGGTCACGTTGATACTTTAACATTTTGCAAGATGATCAAAATGTACAGTATTACAGTAGTAGTGTATTGTGGCCTCAAACGATGATTCACTTCAGATAACTCAAAACTAAATATGTATAAAAATGAAGCGTGCAATTTAATGACCTACGTTATATTTTTACAATCCATTCATCCATTCCTTAATTTTGCTATAATCCTTGGGATTTTACACAGAGAAATTATTACAAAAATGGACAAAAATGGTCTCTTCCTAAAATTACAATAGCAGAATACCTTTCTTTTGTGAAGTAGCTGACCTCATTTGATACAGCATCTCGAAAACCTATTTTATAGTCAACAGCTCCCTCTGGTGAACATATTGGGGAGCACATTCAATGTTCCAATCCAATCATGTCATAATATCCCTTTCTTACAGAGTAGGATATCTCAAGGAAGTAATGTACTTTACATACAGATAAATTAATATCTAGGGCACCTAATAAAGCTTAACAATTGATGAATTTGATTGATTGAAAAGCACAGCTGTTATCTGTGTTATCTGTTAGCATGATCTCTCCTCCAAAATTAGAAAGTCTGGTCTTTCTACTTCCCTGTGTGTCACACTGAGGCCCGCCCAGCTCACAGGTCAACACTTTGATTGGTCCCCTGCCTCCCTTCAGGTGGATCTAGATGCCGTTCTAAAATGGAAACAATTCAATAAAGTGATGAATTCATCCAATCAACATCAGACTCAGTGGTTTAGAATTGTACAGATTCTGCAACTGTTAAGTTTGTGTCAGTGCGTCATGAATGAATAAGCATGCATATACAGCCAGAGTGGTGTTGTGTTCATTAGGCACGAAACGGAAGAAAACCGTGGAAACGGAAACGTACTATATTAGCTTGTACAATAAGAAACGCCAGTTTTCATTGCACCACGTTTTGCTACTGTGTTCCCTAATGAACACGACCCAGGTCTGTAAAGCAGGTTTAAGTGTGGCCCTCCTTACTGTACCTCCTTGGGTGTGGGCACCTCCAGCTTGGTCTTCTCCGGAGCCTTAATAGCAACGACTGTCTTGTCGTGGCAGAATCAGATTTAGCTAGGTAACATAGATATATGTTATTTTCATCATATGCTTGTGAGATACTGTGGGCAGTTGCATTTTCCCTTCTGAGCTAGGGCTTAGTCACTTGGGGCCCAGAGAGGGGAGAGGTCAGGCGTGTCTTCATATGTCAATGTATCTGTTAAACCATGTGGTGCTATGTAGAATATCAGAAGGGGAGGAGGACAGAATGGAACATTGTTTTCTTATGGGAATGTGTATGTAACTATTCCTAAACCATGTGAAGGGATGGCGTTATTAATGGGGAACCAGTTAGTTATCTCATACAATGTCTGTACGCCAGTCACTCCCTACTTTTCTCATGGGGGGAAGGAGTAAGGCAGTGTTTGGAACCATTGTATGTCCCCTCTGAGGTTTCCCTTATCTTGATCTGGTATATGACCTAAGAGGCTCACTGTCTTCAGTGAGTTTGTCCAGGTTTGGGAGTATCTAGGATTGACAATTGATATATGCCATTGGATGAGGTAATGTTTTGGTAGACAATGAAGTACCAAGAATGAGATTGAAACCTTGTTTTGGGAGACCAAACTGAACAATGATTTATAGCTGATGCTGTCTAGCTATGGGATACTCCTCTTTCAGGTAAAGGATTCTTTGTAAGTTGAGAGGGGTGTATCTTGGCTATAAATGAAACTAAGAATTGTTTTGTAAGGACCCCCCAGAGAATTCATTTATAGACACTGAATTGATCTGAGTCAAAAAAGGGCTTTGGTGAAGCTCATATATTATTAAAGATGGATTTTATAATATAACTCTGACTTGTGTGTGTGGTTGGCTCTCTCTCTCTCATCATTGAGTAATACAGGAAATTACCACGACAGTCTGCTCCTGGAACACCTTGATACCACTGATGTCTCTGTGGGTCACGAATGCTAATGTGCAGAGGCAATTAAAGATGATACAACAGCAGGACACAAATTGTTTGTACTTTAGGACTGGTGACTGTTTCCGCACCGCAATCGTAACAGCCTTAATCCTAACATTGTGTCCCAAAATGTTGGTTCATTCACAGCGTAAATCTAAGAGTGACTTTCTTATTTTTTTGACACTATTTTATTATCAGTCTGCATTTTGCTAATTTTGGGGTGGTGTCTCCTTATCTACTATTCTCAGTGTTGTTAGCTTCTTAAAATACCAGTGTTTGTACCATGTAAAAGGTGGTGTTAGTGTTAGAAAAAAGGCTGTCCTGCTCCTCTCCTCTCTACCTAACTTCCCCTCACATTTACATAAGTATTCAGACCCTTTACTCAGTACTTTGTTGAAGCATCTTTGGCAGCGATTACAGCCGCAAGTCTTCTTTTGTATGACGCTACAAGCTTGGCACACCTGTATTTGGGGAGTTTCTCCCATTCTTCTCTGCAGATCCTCTCAAGCTCTGTCAGGTTGGATGGGGAGCATCGCTGCACAGCTATTTTTARGTCTCTGCAGAGATGTTCAATCAGGTTCAAGTCYGGGCTCTGGTTGGGCCACTCAAGGATATTCAAAGACTTGTCCCGAAGCCACTCCTGCATTGTCTTAGCTGTGTGCTTAGGGTTGTTGTCCTGTTGGAAGGTGAACCTTCACCCCAATCTGAGGTCCTGAGYGCTCTGGAGCAGGTTTTCATCAAGGATCTCTCTGTAGTTTGCTCTGTTCATCTTTCCCTCGATCCTGACTAGTCTCCCAGTCCCTGCCRTTGAAAAAAATCCCCACAGCATGATRCTGCCACCACGCRTCACCGTAGGGATGGACCCAGCTTTCCTCCAGACGTAACGCTTGGCATTCAGGCCAAATAGTTCAATCTTGGTTTCATCAGACCAGAGAATTTGGTTTCTCATGGTATGAGAGTCCTTTAGGTGTCTTTTGGCAAACTTCAAGCGGGCTGTCATGTGCCTTTTACTGAGGAGTGGCTTCCGTCTGGCCACTCTACCATAAAGGCCTGATTGGTGGAGTGCTGCAGAGATAGCTGTCYTCCTGGAAGGTTCTCCCATCTCCACAGAGTGACCATCGGGYTCTTGGTCACCTCCTTGATCAAGGCCCTTCTCCCCCGATTGCTCAGTTTGGCCAGGCGGCCAGCTCTAGGAAGAGTCTCGGTGGTTCCAAACATCCTCCATTTAAGAATGATGGAGCCCACTGTTTTCTTGGGGATCTTCAATGCTGCAGAAATGTTTTGGTACCCTTCCCCAGATCTGTGGCTCGACACAATCCTGTCTGAGCTCTACGGACAATTCCTTTGACCTCATGGCTTGGTTTTTGCCCTTATTTAGACAGGTGTGTGCCTTTCCAAATCATGTCCAATCAGTTTAATTTATCACAGGTGGACTCCAATCAAGTTGTAGAAATATCAAGGATGATCAATGGAAACAGGATGCACCTGAGCTCAATTTCGATTCTCATAACAAAGGGTCTGAATACTTATGTAAATAAGGTATTTCTGTTTTTACTTTTAATACATTTGCAAATTTTTGCGCTTTGTTATAACAATTATTGGGTATTGTGTGTAGATTGATGAGCAACCATTTTTTTAAATCTAATTTTGAATAAGGCTGTAACGTAACAAAATGTGGAAAAAGGGAAGGGGTCTGAATACTTTCCGAATGCACTGTATAGTGGGTGAARGCATTCATAGCCGACTGCTCAGATGGGGGAGGCAATACCAGTCAACCGTTTTTACATGGTCCTTCTAACCAGACTTAGCAACTTATAGTTTTTACATTGTCCTTCGTATCACCAGATTCTGACCTGCTATAGTTGAGATGTTGAAGTACCCAGAAGAGGAGTCATTTCCACGCCCCAGGATGCAGACGAGTTATCCTGCATCCCTACGACGTATGGGGCTGCTGTCACCACCCACCTCAGCCCACTCGGACACACAAAGCCGTCATGCACTGGAGGAAGATGAGTTGCAAGGCCCTACACACCACTCTYATCTAAGAGACTACCAGCCCTGCTCCAGGCCTCCTCAGTGGTCAGAGAGTGACCACACACTCACCAGTTGGGAGCTGATGAGGGAATACGAGTACCTACGTCACGAGCAGCAAGAGATCAGGAGGGCGTGCTCTAGGCCTACCCGGCCTCAGTCACTGCCGAGGGAGCACCGGAACAGCCGCTACTTTCCTGACCCCCCCGGCTAAAGCCATCATCACCTTCACGGGAGCACAATCACTACTGGTACTCCCCGAGTCGGCCCAGCTACTTCCCTGAGAAACACTACTCCAGCGGGCGAGGGCATTCACAGCCGACCGCTCCGACGGGCGAGGGCATTCACAGCCGACCGCTCAGACGGGCGAGGGCATTCACAGCCGACCGCTCAGACGGGCGAGGGCATTCACAGCCGACCGCTCMGACGGGCSAGGGCATTCACAGCCGACCGCTCAGATGGGCGAGGGCCTACCAGCCGACCACTTTTACATGGTCCTTCTAGACGGATTTAGTGACCAACAGTTTTTTACAGTGTTTATGTTCTAAAAGGATATTCTCTGTTGTCTACACTATCCGTCATGTCAAAGAGCTGCTGTGCACAGGTCTTGATGAGCTCATCCAGACTTTCCTCCACCGTCTTCAGGTTCTGCAGCTCCCGCTAAAATCTCTGCTTCGGCCCCACAAAACTGGTGACTGGACACGGACCTCTGGGGAGGGAGAGGATGATACCACACTGCTACCATGCAGGGTGATCTGGTCTTGGTATTTTATTAGGTCCCCATTAGCTGTTGTGAAAGCAGTAGCTACTCTTCCTGGGGTCCACACAAAACATGACATAATACAGAACATTAATAGACAACAACAGCTCAAGGACAGGAGTCACATATTAATTAGGGCACGCAGTGGAAGACCTTTCTAAACGTTTTGCAACTGAAGAATAAAATKTGTCTTTCTTACTGGACAAGTTCAGGTCCTAGTCCCTCCCTATTTCAGTCTGTTTTCTTCCATTTGGTGCCTAATGAATACCACCCTGCATGAACACATCCTATCAAAACAGACAAATAAGCACAGAAGGTGGGAGCACAGACTGGCAAAGAGCTTGTGTGTTGAAACCGTAGTACTCACAACCACTTGATCTTGTTGGCAGATTGTTTCTGAATAAGGTTGATCCCCTCCAGGCAGAGGTCATAGAGGTCATAGACCCTCGGTTTGCTTGTGTTGAGGTTCTTTGCCACGAGGTTAAGGTCCATGAAACTGTGAGGGATGCCACGCAATAGCCTTAGGAACTTATTGGTCAACAGAGCCAGGGACAGATCCTGGAGGACAAATGGTRTGTCCGGTACCACGGGATTGGGTGTGAATTTAAGTATTCTCTCTCTAATTCTCTCTTTCTTTCTCTTGGAGGACCTGAGCCCTAGGACCATGCCTCAGGACTACCTGGCATGATGACTCCTTGCTGTCCCCAGTCCACCTGGTCATGCTGCTGCTCCAGTTTCAACTGTTCTGCCTGCGGCTATGGAACCCTGACCTTTTCACCGGACGTGCTACCTGTCCCAGACCTGCTGTTTTCAACTTTCTAGAGACAGCAGGAGCGGTAGAGATACTCTCAATGATCGGCTATGAAAAGCCAACTGACACTTACTCCTGAGGTGCTGACTTGTTGCACCCTCGACAACTACTGTGATTATTATTATTTGATCATGCTGGTCATTTATGAACATAATTGAACATCTTGGCCATGTTCTGTTATAATCTCCACCCGGCACAGCCAGAAGAGGACTGGCCACCCCTCATAGCCTGGTTCCTCTCTAGGTTTCTTCCTAGGTTTTGGCGGAGTTTTTCCTAGCCACCGCGCTTCTACACCTGCATTGCTTGCTGTTTGGGGTTTTAGGCTGGGTTTCTGTACAGCACTTTGAGATATCAGCTGATGTAAGGGCTATATAAATACATTTGATTGGGTTCAGTGGCACTGGCTACAGTAGGAAAAAGGTACAAATATTTTATCAAAGCCAAAACAAGACATTGATTCAACATTATCTGCATCCCAAATGGGACCCTATTCCCGACATACACTGAGTTTACAAAACATTAGGAACACCTTCCTAATATTGAGTTGCACTYCTTTTGCCCTCAGAACAAATCAAATCGGTCACATACACGTGTTTAGCAGATGTTATTGCGGGTGTAGTGAAATGCTTGTGCTTATAGCTCCGACAGTGCAGTAATATCTAACAAGTAATATCTAACAATTACACAACATATACCAAAAACACACAAATCTAGTAAAGGAATGGAATTAAGTATATAAAAATATATGGACGAGCAATGTCAGAGCGGCATAGAACAAGATACAGTAGAATAATATAGGATACAGTATATGCATATGAAATGGGTAATGCAAGATATTTAGACATTATTATTATACCTTTTCATTTATTTAACTAGGCAGGTCAGTAAAGAACAAATTCTTATTCACAATGACGGCCTACTCCGGCCAAACCCGGACGACGCTGGGCCAATTGTGCGCTGCCCTATGGGACTCCTAATCACAACTGGTTGTGATACAGCCTGGAATTGAACCACGGTCTGTAGTGATGCCTCTAGCACTGAGATGCAGTGCCTTAGACTGCTGCGCCACTCGGGAGCCAAGTATTAAAGTGACTAGTGTTCCATTTATTAAAATGGMCAGTGATTTCAAGTCTATGTATATAGGTAGCAGCCTCTCTGTGCTAGTGATGGCTATTTAACAGTCTGATTGCCTTGAGATAGAAGCTGTTTTTCAGTCTCTCGGTCCCTGCTTTGATGCACCTGTACTGACTTCGTCTTCTGGACGATAGCGGGGTGAATAGGCAGTGGCTCGGGTGGTTGTTGTCCTTGATGATATTTTTGGCCTTCCTGTGACATCGGGTGGTGTAGGTGTCCTGGAGGGCAGGTACTWTGTCCCCGGTGATGCATYGGGCAGACCGCACCACTTTCTGGAGAGCCCTGCGGTTGAGGGCGGTGCAGTTGCCATACCAAGCGGTGAAACAGCCCGACACAGGATGCTCTTGATTGTGCATCTGTAAAAGTTTGTGAGGAATTAAGATGACAAGCCACATTTCTTGAGCCTCCTGAGGTTGAAGAGCCGCTGTTGCGCCTTCTTCACCACACTGTCTGTGTGAGTGGACCATTTCAGTTCGTCAGTGATGTGTAGGCCGAGGAACTTGGAAGCTTTTCACCTTCCCCACTGCGGTCCCGTCGCTGTRGATAGGGGGGTGCTCCCTCTGCTGTTTCCTGAAGTCCATGATCATCTCCTTTTTTTTGTTGACGTTGATTGAGAGCTGATTTTCCTGGCACCACACTCCCAGAGCCCTCACCTACTCCATGCAGGTTGTCTCGTCGTTGTTAGTAATCAGGCCTACTGTACTACTGTTGTGTCATCTGCAAACTTGATGATTGAGTTGGGAGGCGTGCTTGGCCACGCAGTCATTGGTGAACGAGGGAACTGAGCACGCAGCCTTGTGGAGATGTTGTTTCCTACCTTCACCACCTGGGGGCGGCCCGTCAGGAAGTCCAGGACCCAGTTTCACAGGGCGGGGTTCAGTCCCAGGGCCTCAAGCTTAATGATGAGCTTGGAGGGTACTATGGTGTTGAATGCTGAGCTATAGTCAATGAACAGCATTCTTACATACAGTTCAAGTCGGTAGTTTACATACACTTAGGTTGGAGTCATTAAATCTCATTTTTCAACAACTCCACAAATTTCTTGTTAACAAACTATAGTTTTGGCAAATTGGTTAGGACATCTACTTTGTGCATGACACAAGTCATTTTCCCAACAATTGTTTACAGACAGATTATTTCACTGTATCATAATTCCAGTGGGTCAGAAGTTTACATACACTAAGTTGACTGTGCCTTTAAACAGCTTGGAAAATTCCAGAAAATGATGTCATGGCTTTAGAAGCTTCTGATAGGCTAATTGACATAATTTGAGTCAATTGGAGGTGTACCTGTGGATGTAGTTCAAGGCCTACCTTCAAACTCAGTGCCTCTTTGCTTGACATCATGGGAAAATCGAAATAAATCAGCCAAGACCTCAGAAAAATAATTGTAGACTTCCACAAGTTGGTTATCCTGGGAGCATTCAATGCCTGAAGGGTTTAAACCCCCATGTTCAATTCTGTACAAACAATACGTAACGCAAAGTATAACACAATGGGACCACGCAGCCGTCACACCGCTCGGAAGGAGACCGCGTTCTCGTCTCCTAGAAGAATGAACGTACTTTGTGTGCGAAAAGTGACTAAATATCCCAGAACAATAGCAAAGGACCTTTGGAAGATGCTGGAGGAAACACGATACAAAGTCATCTACAACCACAGTAAATGATCCTATATCAACTAACCTAAAAGGCCGCTCAGCAAGAGAAAGCACTGCCTTCAAAAACCGCCATAAAAAAAGGCAGACTATGGTTTGAACTGCAATGGACAAAGATAATACTTTTTGGAGAATGTCCTCTGTCCGATAAACAAAAATAGAACTGTTTGGCCATAATGACCATCGTTATGTTGAGGAAAAGGGGGAGGCTTGCAAGCCAAAGAACACCATCCCAACCGTGAAGCATGGGGTGGCAGCATCATGTTGTGGGGGTGCTTTGCTGCAGGAGGGACTGGTGCACTTCACAAAATAGATGGCATCATGAGGCAGGAAAATGATGTGGATATTTTGAAGTAACATCCATCAGACATCAGTCAGGAAGTTAAAGCTTGGTCGCAAATGGGTCTTCCAAATGGACAATGAACCCAGCATACTTACAAAGTTGTGGCAAAATGGCTTAAGGACAACAAAGTCAAGGTATTGGAGTGGCCAACACAAAGCCCTGACTTCAATCCTATATAAAATGTGTGTGCATAAAAGAAAAAGCGTGTGCGAGCAAGGAGACCTACAAACCTGACTCAGTTACACCAGATCTGTCAGGAGGAATGGGCCAAAATTCACCCAAATTATTTTGGGAAGCTTGTGGAAGGCTACCTGAAACGTTTTCCCCAAGTTAAACAATTTAAAGGCAATGCTACTAAATACTAATTGAGTGTATGTAAACTTCTGACCCACTGGGAATGTGATGAAAGAAATAAAAGCTGGAATAAATAATTCTCTCTACTATTATTCAGACATTTCACATTCTTAAAATAAAGTGGGGATCTTAACTGACCTAAGACAGGGAATTTTTACTCGGATTAAATGTCAGGAATTGTGAAAAACTGAGTTTAACTGTATTTGGCTAAGGTGTATGTAAACTTCCGACTTCAACTGTAAGTATTCCTCTTGTCTAGATGGGATAGGGCAGTGTGCAGTGTGATGGTGATTACATCGTCTGTGGATCTATTGGGGCGGTATGCAAACTGAAGTGGGTCTAGGGTGACAGGTAAGGTAGAGGTGATATGATCCTTGACTAGTCTCTCAAAGCACTTCATGATGACAGAAGTGAGTGCTACGGGGCGATAGTCATTTAGTTCAGTTACCTTTGCTTTCTTGGTACAGGAACAATGGTGGTCATCTTGAAGCATGTGGGGACAGCAGACTGGGATACGGAGAAATTGAATATGTTCGTAAACACACCAGCCAGCTGGTCTGCACATGCTCTGAGGATGTGGCTAGGGATGCCGTCTGGGCTGGCAGCCTTGCGAGGGTTAACACGCTTAAATGTCTTACTCACATCGGCCACGGCATCAATTCGGAACATCGGAACAGCCTCAATTCATCAGGCCAAGGACTCTACAAGGTGTAGAAAGCATTCCAAGGGATGGTGGTCCATGATGACTCCAATGCTTCCCACAGTTGTGTCAAGCTGGCTGGATGTCCTTTGAGTGGTGGACCATTTTGATACACACGGGAAACTGTACTACCATACCCCATTCAAAGGCACTTCAATCTTTTGTTTTGCCATTGACCCTCTGAATGACACACATACACAATCCATGTCTCAATTGTCTCAAGGCTTAAAAATCCTTCTCTAACCTGTCTCCTCCCCTTCATCTACACTGATTGAAGTGGATTTAACAAGAGACATCAATAAGGGATCATAGCTTTCACCTAGATTCACCTGGTCAGTCTATGTCATGGAAAGAGCATGTTTTGAACACTGTGTATATTCTAGTACTTTAGTTAGCTAATAGCCATTCACTGTATCTTGATTATAAAAGTAAACCACTGTGTGTTTTATGGATTTAGTGGCAGTTATAATATCTGGATATGAAAATAAACAGTGATAACACTACCAAGTGTTTTGTATACTCAGTGTAGTTCACTACTTTTGACAAGAGCCCTATGGGCCTGGTCAAAAGTAGTGCACTAAATAGGGCATAGGATGCCATTAGCAATGCAGGCAGCCTTTTGGGGGCCCTAAGCAAGATTTTGTTGTCCCCACCCCCACTACAAACCATTTTAGTGCTTAGCGGCCTGGGGCCCTAAGCAACCACTTATGTCACTTATGCCTGGAGCCGGCCCTGGACGCAGGAATTGTACAAGGCAAGGAAGTGTCAAAGGGTCATTCAACGCCAGGTTGATTTTGAATAATAATAGATTTTCAGTATTGATGATCACGCATACCTTGTCTTGTCTTTGTGCCTTCAACCAGTTCACAGGACCTAGACTGAAGAGGGATAAAAAACAGCAACAACCACTTAAGTGCCTTGTTGCAAACAGGTTGTATGTTTTTGAATATTTTTTTWATTATGTACAGGCTTCCTTCTTTTCACTCTGTCATTTAGGTTAGTGTTGTGGAGTAACTACATGGTTGTTGATCCATTCTCAGCTCTCTCATATCACAACCAATAAACTCTAACTGTTTTAAAATCACCATTGGCCCTAATTAATAACTATCATGATCATAGAGATATTCAGCGTCTGCTTTTTTTGGTTTTTACACATCTACCAATCAGTGCCCTTTTTTGTGAGGCATTGAAAAACCTCCCTGGTCTTTGTGGTTGAATCTGTGTTTGAAATTCACTACTCGATTGATTGAGGGACCTTACAATTGTCTGTATGTGTGGGGTACAGAGTTGGGGTAGTCATTCCAAAATCATGTTAACCACTACTACTGAACACAATGAGTCCATGCAACTTATTATGTGATTTATTAAAAAGGCCTCGTTATTTTCAAACACCTAGAGAGATGCTCAGATGTGTAGAATGCAAGTACCTGTAGTTCAAAACACAAAAGGAAGAATGCTTATTATATTTCATAAAGGCTAGAGAGCTGTTACCTTACATAGATGCAGATGGTTCTGTCTCGGCCTGGCTCATCATATTCTTCTTCAACATCAACATTCTGTAAATAAAATATATGTAGACAGGGATTACTAAAAACAACGACTACAATCAATGCGATAAGAAAGCTATCAATCAAAGTAATCATGAGCGTATCCTCCCGTGTTTAGCCGTAGCAACATCATCATCCACCAATTCCTCCTCGCCCACGGGCTGATCAGATTTAGTGGTCCGTCGAGGTATGGTGGCATGATAGGAATGGCATCATCGCTTATTCCAARTGGCGTTATGTGGTCTGTCAGAAAGTGTTTTTCACATATGTGCTCCTCTGTTGAATCCTACTTCTCCGTCTTTCGCAGGGCAGCAAGGCACACTTCTATTCGAGTCTGGTCCTTAGGAAAATGTAAAACCTCTTATTATTGTCGCTTCGATTAGGACACCCCAGACCACGCATTTCACCAGAGCCAAATGTATGTGACAACCACCAGCTACATTCGAACGTTGTGTAGCTAAATTAAATATAACGTTTGTTTATTTATCTCAAATTCACGTCTCTTGGACAGGAAAATATGATTTTCAAAGCCGGAAGTTGGCATCATGTGATGAACGTCAGCCAATGACAATTTTAGAAAAGCAAAGTAAGGCGGGATTACGTCTTCCTTGTATGATTATATGAAATACGTGTCGTTACCGATATTTCTGTTCCGCCACCTGCAGGATTGGGGTGAATAATAAGTGTTTCCGTTAGGGGACGAAAAGAGAAGACGGCAGCGCAGCATTTTATTTTGCGTTCAGTAAGCTGTGCGCGAGGTATGGAGCCGARCATCTGCGCAACGAGCACGGCGCACCTGAGTTTAATATAATATTTATAGTCCGCTATTTATAAAGAAAAAAATAATATTTTAGACTACAGGATAAATGAAAATAACATGTGTAAAAAGCCTATTTCAACTGGAAACGGAGAATAAAAGAACTTAGCCCTTTTCTTATTTTAATTCAGTGGCACTTGGGCCTATTTTGTCTAGCCTTTACATTGGAATATGGTGCTGATATTTTCGCAAACCATTGCCTAGAGCGGGAATGAGTCGAATCCTTCCCCGCCCAAATTATGGTTGATTTGGGAAGTATTTGCGGCTAAACCGTGCTGTAGCGCAACCGACAGCCAGTAGTGGCCAGCAGCAAACAGCAGCAGCTACAGCGGTGGATGTAGGATCAGAGTCGGGGCGAATCTGGGATTCACTGTCAGAGGGGAAGAAGAGCAGAGGACTTTCTCAACGTTCTGTGRATCATGGCTACTGAAACCGTGTCCCCGGCATGCACTGGATCCAGTTTGCTGCAACCCATAAGCGAAATCATCAATCTTCCTCTCGACCAGGTAAATAGGTTAATTCTTGTTACTTCTGCTTACGCTTCTTTCAGTATTTCTATCATTCGTCGCATGTCCAAAATCGCAGCAAAAACAACATTGTGTAGSCAATGGTCTTTGATTCCTCACTATCAAACAACGGTATTGGTATTGCCATTTCCCCCTCATAGGAAATCATGAATTTGGATTGGTTTGATACAATCGTTCAACACGTTGATGCCACATTGGCATAAGCGCAAATCTCGCAATGATTGAATTAAAGGCCCCCTTTAAATGTCACAAAAATGTCACGTTTAGTCGACAATGAATCATCAGCCATACTTTTAAATAGTCTCTTATTTGAACAAATGTGCCGCAGATATCTGTGTTCAGGATATGTAGCCTGTCTAGACTACAAGAACCCTAGATTTGGATTTACAGTTGACACTGGCCTCTTACTGATCAGGCTATAATGTAACCAGTTTTATTTTACGCACAAAATAAATGAAACATTTTCAGTAGCCTAATCACAGCTGTAGAATAGGCCTATGTGTTTTGCTGCCAGTGCCAAATCAATCTGAATTTATCATTAAGCATGCTTTCAGTTATTACCATTGTCTATTCCTTGCAATGGTTTTCACATAGGCCCATTCAGGTGACCTGTATATGTAAATGCTATAGTAAATGCTATAGTCTCCCTTGTCATTAGAAGACGTCAAAGAACACTCAGATTACATAGCCTACCCCGACCACAGCAGCTTTACTTTACATGTGAAGCCCATCCCATGCAAATATTAAATCTGCAGCACCCACTCTTACAATCTACTGTATACAAGATTTGCATCTGAAAAAGATCAATGGAAAAGTCTCTGATAATATCCCACTACTCTATTCACATTCATAACCAACCAAGTTTGAATCCATGCTCATTTATGTAATGTGGCACATTCATATATTTATCTAATGCATGACTCCCCAGCGACAACCTTAAGTTAAATGCTGTAATGCTGCTTTTCCCAAACTCGGTCAAAAGTAGTGCCTGGCTACCCATCCACATCGCTCCGGCCAACTGTTGTTTCTTCTCCACGATGAGTCTGGATTTGCCTCCTTCCCTGACGATTTCTAGAATGCGAACACATTCTGACCAATCAGGTCCCATATTATCAATTTTGATACTCTGATTGGTTAGAGGCGATCCAATTGCTGATTAAAAAAAAATATTGTGCAACGCAAATCATTTTGAAGTTACACAAACTACTTCTATGATRGCAGTTTCAGAATGAATGTATCAATTGATAGAGCAGCAGAATTAAATTCAGGGTGAGTCGTCAGTCAACACTATAAAGAGAATAGGGTGCCATTTCAGCACAACTCAAGAGGTTGTACTGTAGAACTCCTGTTTTTTCCCCATTTAGCCAAAACAAGAGACCAGATGTACTGTAGCGTGCAGTAAATTATCCCATAACATCTACAGTATTCATGAAGGGAACGTGAGTCGTCTGAACAAACTTCAATTCCTCTTAATACTCCTCTAGAGGTAACAGGTGTGTTTGTTTGGTGACTTCACTGAGCGAGCTCTATAAATATTTCCATTGGTGTTTTCTCTTTCCAGTTTCACGCTAAAGGTTTGACTCGGATAATMCTGTACTGGCGTGGGTATTTTCTATCCACATTGTCCTTTCCAGCACGGTTTCAGAAACTATGGTGGACGCGTAACCAGGCCTGTCTAGTACAGCTCAGCKTGGTTACTTAACATTATAAACTGGGTGGTTTGAGCCCTGAATGCTGATTGGCTGACAACCGTGGTATATCAGGCCGTAAACCACAGGTATGACAAAACATTGATTTTTACTGATCTAATTACGTTGGTAACCAGTTTATAATAGCAATAAGGCACCTCTGGGGTTCGTGGTATATGGCTAATATACCACGGGTAAGGGCTGTATCTAGGCATAAGAACAGCCCTTAGCCGTAGTATATTGGCCATATACCACACCCCCTTGCTTAACTATACCTTCATAGTATTAAAATGGAGCTGCTACTCTACAGAAAGCTCTGATTACACAAGTTGTTAATAAACAAATAAGTAATCAGGTTCTCTAGGCATTAATATGAGCCCTGGTCTACAACTGATCATGTAACATTACTCCCTCTTCCATAGATACTGAGCCTTAGCTACAGGCTACAGATCTGTGGTTCACCATCAGGCCCTATCAGTTGTTGTAGCCTAGCACCATTGCYACATTCCAGGATGACATAGCCCCGTAATACTGTTGTGACTAAAATTCTCTTTGACTTTCAGATGTAGGATAGGATATTTGCCTTAGAAATTCCACAGCAATGTGAGAGTCAGGAAGTCAGTCAGGGGCTGCGGTACAATCCATCAGAGAGTAGCTATAGTAGAACTTATGTTCCTCCTAGTAACAGTATGGTGTTTTGACGACACCCTCAAGTGATGTTACTGTGGAAACGACTTTCTAGAAACAAGAGAAGGAACCAAAAAAGGAGCGGCTCCAGGGATCTTCCTGTGGTCTGAGCCAGATTCATTTCAGACTTCTACTTTGAAAAGAAACACAGAGTGTGTCCAAATGGCTGCCTATTCCCTTTATAGTGCACTACTTTGACCAGAGCCCACAGTGGGGTTTCTGCGTAGCCATACAGCCACACGGTCATTGTAAGCTGATTTAGTGTAAGGGATTTGTCCAGGGGAAAAAGGGTATCTGCAGCTATAAGTTATAGGCCTCCTAGCTCTTACTATGCAAACCCTGACCAGGGGCAGAAGACTTAATAATATCAAAGGGATAATAACACTTGGGCCTGCCATACCAAGAAACACAGGCTGCGTCCCAAATGGCACTCTTTTCCCTGTACACAGTGAAATACTTTTTTTTACCAGAGCCCTATGGAAGAAGTGCGTTATATAGGGAATAGGGTGCCATTTGGGACGAACACACATATTCCTGCCTAACCCCAGTGATAGTAACCTATTACTATCACTGAAAGAGAATACGGTACATGGTTGCTTCAACTTTAATGGCACCAGCTAGGCAGTCTTTGGCGTTCAGGGGCTTTATGTGTCTAGCGTCTCAGAGTAGGAGTGCTCATCTAGGATCAAGTCCCTCCGTGTCTATTTAATTTTATTAATTGTGATCTAAAAAACTAAACTGATCAGCAATCTAAGACACCTAATACATATGGCTCCAAATCTGTGGTTTAATGGCTCTGCTTTCTCTATGGAAGCTGACTGGTATTTTAGGCCAACTTGGTTGCCGATACTTTCACACATGCAGTGACACATTCTGAATGTGAAATGTGTCACAAGCATTGCTGTCAAACTTTTGCTGTGAATATTTTAGCAAGCAGAGGACATCAAACATATTGCATTAGCTGTGTGTGGCTGAGTGTGCGTGTGCATGTGTGCAAATGCGCGTGCGTGAGAGATAATCCTTGGTGCCAAGACATAAATGATGGTCTTCCCAATCAAGAGTTTTGGCCTGAGTTTGCTGCCCAACACCCTGGGGGCTCAATGAGGAGGAATCCCCAGGGAGTAGAGTACGGTTATCTGGCAGTGTCTGCATCCCAAATGGGACACTATTCCCGATATAGTGCACTACTTTTCACCAAAACCCTATTCCCTGGCTGTATAGTGCAGTACATTTCACCAGAGCCCTATTCCCTATATATGGGCCCTGGTCCAAAGTGGTGCACTAAATAGGGAATAGRGTGTCATTTGGGACACAGGCAGTGTGTGCTGTTAACTATGGGGATGTAACCAACTGAATGAAAAACATGCAGTTAATAATGCTGACATTCTACTAACTCCATTCAATCCAGATTCCCCTCCCATTAAAACATTCATAATGTGTTGTAGGCCTATGAGTTTGGTGAGTGAATACCAGAGTCAGCTAATTTGTTCCTTCCATTGAGGGTTTGGCTGAGGTTAGTTTACATGGGTCCATGGGACTGGGTGTTCCTCTCTCTGCAGGGTTGGGAGCAGATGGATCTGGTTGTGTCCCAAATGGCACCCTATTCCCTATTTAGTGCAACAAATTAGGCCTGTAGGTCCCTACGTAGGGAATAGGGTGCCATTGGGGATGRGGCTTATATAGGAGTGCTGATAGGACACTAGGGCCTTACAGGGTTTCTCTTTAGGGGAGCTGTCTCAATGACTACAGGGACCATGATCCTCTGAGTTTATTATGGCTGATGGCTGGCTGACGGTATGGAAGCGGGATGACTGAGAGGCTTCACGAACACACCTGGTGTCCAACGAAATAAACATCACTTTGTTTTACAAGTTTTAACTAGTGCCATGCTCCTGTTTTTGCCAGCTAGCCAGCATAAACTATCTATGTGAGAAGGGCTCATCGGGATGACTAACTGAACCRAATCCATTCTTCTCCACTCGACTCAGCTGCGCGACATACACTACCAGTCAAAAGTTTGGACACGTACTCATTTCAGKKTTTTTYTWWATTTTTACTATTTTCTACATTGAAGACATCAAAACTATGAAATAACACACATGGAATCATGTAGTAACCAAAAAAGTGTTAAACAAATCAAAATATTTTATATTTGAGATTCTTCAAAGTAGCCACCCTTTGCCACTCTTGGCATTCTCTCAACCAGCTTCATGAGATAGTCACCTGGAATGCATTTCAATTAACAGATATGCCTTGTTAAAAGTTAATTTGTGGAATTTCTTTCCTTAATGCTTTTGAGCCAATCAGTTGTGTTGTGACAAGGTAGGTGGGGGGGGGGTATACAGAAGATAGCCCTATTTGGTAAAAGACCAAGTCCATATTATAGCAAGAACAGCTCAAATAGGTAAAGAGAAATGACAGTCCATCATTACTTTAAGACATTAAGGTCAGTCAATCTGGAACATTTTATAAACTTTGAAAGTTACTTCAAGTGCAGTCGCAAAAACCATCAAGCGCTATGATGAAACTGGCTCTCATGAGGACCGCCACAGGGAAGGAAGAYCCAGAGTTACTTCTGCTGCAGAGGAAAAGTTCGTTAGTCAACTGCGCCTCAGATTGCAGCCCAAATAAATGCTTCACAGAGTTCAAGTAACAGACACATCTCAACATCAACTGTTCAGAGGAGACTGTGTGAATCAGGCCTTCATGGTTGAATTGCTGCAAAGAAACCACTACTAAAGTACACCAATAAGAAGAATAGACTTGCTTGGGCCAAGAAACATGAGCAATAGACATTAGACCGGTGGAAATCTGTCCTTTGGTCTGATGAGTCCAAATTTGAGATTTTTGGTTCCAACCGTTGTCTTTGTGAGAGACAGAGTAGGTGAATGGATGATCTCCGCATGTGTGGTTCCCACCGTGAAGCATGGAGGAGGAGGGGTGATGGTGTGGGGGTGCTTTGCTGGTGACACTGTCTGGGATTTATTTCGAATTCAAGGCACACTTAACCAGCATGGCTACCACAGCATTCTGCAGTGATACGCCATCCCATCTGGTTTGTGCTTAGTGGGACTATCATTTGTTTTTCAACAGGGCAATGAACCAACACACCTCCAGGCTGTATAAGGGCTGATGGAGTGTTTCATCAGATGACCTGGTTGAGAGAATACCAAGAGTGTGCAAAGCTGTCATCAAGGCAAAGTGTGGCTACTTTGAAGAATCTAAAATATATTTTCATTTTTTTTGGTTACCACATGATTCCATATGTATTATTTCATAGTTTTGATGTCGTCAATATTATTCTACAATGTAGAAAATAGTAAAAATAATKAAAAACTCTGTGTCCAAACTTTTGATTGGTACTGTACGTCATAAATTTGTGCACCAGGCGTGTCCGTATTGCCTCTCCCGCGGGTTCAGCACTGGTCCATAAAAGGTGTATGTGTGTATTCTTAGCTCCACAGGTCTTTGTTTTTAGGGCACCTTTTTATGAGATTGATGAGCTAATATATTGTAAAACATCATTCAGTTGATGATTCAGCTTTAGCCTATGCTATTTAATGCACAGACAGTATGTTTTCTTTGGACATATAGGCCCTAGCTACATTAACCTGAAATGGGAATGTCCTGTTTACTCTGGAATGTTCTTCTTCCATAAAAAAATAAATAAATTAAACTAAAAATGAAACTGTGAGGTAGTATAGAACAGCATGCTTCTGCTTTGAGAAGAAATATTTTATGTGGTGGAGCTAATTAATTTAACAAACCTCTTGGGGTTGAGAATCTCTTTGATGTAGAAAGAGGTTTAGAGACAGCCATTAACCCTATATTATTACTCAGCATTTTCACTCACATAGAGAGGGAGGAAAGTAGATATTACACTTACAGGAAGTCTATCCAATTCCAGACAGTCTACCCCTGTGGTTAAGATTTTTTTTTTTTTTTTTTTTTTTTTGTGCCTACCAGAACCGATAGAGTGACTATAAATACTTAGGATTTATTACATGGCACTGGATCATTTTTCAAAAGGTGGTTCAAAACCTGCCACATTGCTAATGGATTGATGGGGCACTATAGTAACCCTCAATTTGAATAATCAACATAATCTGAGTGCTAGTTTTTATAAATCAGTTCTTCAGTTTGATAACGTTCATGATTTTTCTTTGCCTACTGTGTTCTGTGTGTTATATACAGTATGTTCTGTCCAGTGGTGGAAAAAGTACCCAGTTGTCATACTTGAGTAAAAGTAAAGATACCTTAATAGAAAATGACTCAAGTTAAAGTGAAAGTCACCCAGTACAATACTACCGGAGTCTAAATATACTTAAGTATCACAAGSTAATGTAATTGCTAAAATATACCTACATTTGAAAAGTAAAACTATAAATAATTTCAAATTCCTTATATTAGGCAAACCAGATGGCACAATTTTCATGTATTTTTTTTAATTTATGGATAGCCAGGGGCAGGCCCCAACACCCAGACATAATTTACAAATGAAGCATTTGTGTTTAGTGAGTCCGCCAGATCATAGGCAGTAGGGATGACCAGGGATGTTCTCTTGATAAGTGTGTGAATTCAACCATTTTCTTGTCCTGCTAAGCATCCAAAATGTACTTTTGGATGTCAGGGAAAATGTATGGAGTARAAAGTACATTGTTTTCTTCAGGAATGTAGTGAAGTAAAAAACATATATAAATAGTATAGAACAGATACCCCCAAAAACTATTTAAGTAGTGCTTTAAAGTATTTTTACTTAAATACATTTCACCACTGGTTCTGTCTGTGTGGCAGGCCTACATGGGCGTTTAGTCTGCTCACGGATTCTACTTGGCTGCTAGCTTGCTCAGCTGTGGTGCTGTTCCACCTACAAAAGCACTTCCTTCCCTCTGTGTCAGAGGTTGCATCACAAATGGCACCCTATTCCCTATATAATGCACTACTTTTGACCATAGCCATATGTGCCCTGTTCAAAAGTAGTGCACTAAATAGAAAATAGGGTGCCATTTGGGACGCAWMCTCGAGATGTCTTCCTGGAAGAAGGCCAGAGAGGATACTGCAACATGACTGGAATTTCCCCAGTTTCTGTAGTTCCTGAACTCCATCCATTCCATCCATTCAGTATCACTAACCAGGTTTCCATCCAACCTTTTTATGCAAGTAAAGTGCGTGTCGGATAAAACATGTCATGACAGGCCTGATGGAAACAGAACATTTATTTTGAAATGTCGACAAAACAATACGCTAGACAAGGTTAGATCTTTTTGTGTCTGTAAAATKAATTATGCGAGAAATGTCGGTGGAGATGCTGGGGGGGGGGCATGCCCCCATCTGCATCAAAGGAGGCTGCAGTGGAGAGGGTCAAAGCCTTCAAGTTCCTCTGCGTGCACATCACAGAGGACCCGACGTCAACCAATCACACCAACATCGTGGTGAAGAGGGCGCAACAGCGTCTCTTCAACATCAGGTGACTGAAGTAATTTGGCATGGGCCCTCAGATCCTCAAGAAGTTCTATAGCTGGCAACTGCCCCAACCTCAACTGCAGGGGGTGAGCTCCCTGCCCTCCAGGACATTTTACGTCAGGTGGGGTCTGAAGAATCCCTGGAACATCGTCAAGAACTTCAGTCAACCCGAGTCATGGACTATTCACTCTGTTACCATCTGGCAAAAGGTTTCGGAGCATCGGGTCTGCGACCATCAGGCTCCGAGACAGCTTCTACCACCAGGCCATCAGACAGCTGAACAGCTTACCCTAGCTGTTTAGCTGCTCAGACCTGCACCTCCGAGACGATCTGCACCTTAGATTTTTTGCACACATCCAACCCTTACCACAAATATACAACCACACACACATACTCACACACTCTCACACACACACACACACACACACACACACACACACACACACACCCACACACACACACCAACACACACACACACACACACACACACACACAGTCAATGCTGCTTTCTATTTTTTATACTATTTATTCAACTGTGTGACCAAGACACGGTCCACTTCATGTTTATATACACAGTAATATGATTTATGCCCTGTATCCTATTGTTTACATAGTTGTTTTATTACTACTACCACCTCCTTCTAATGACTTATTTGACCTTTGACCTTTGTTTATTATTGATATGGATATTGTACTGCAATGTTGAGGGAGCTAGCACCTTTTATACTTACTGTCAACTGTGTACGTGACAAATATTTTTATTTATTTGGCTCTTGCCAAAAGTAGTGCACTGCATGGGGAATAGTGTGTCAATTGGGCCACCGCCGGGGGTGAGCGACTACCCTAGTATAACCATCAGGATTGTTAAAGAGAATAACAAGGACTGACTGTAGCTCATGGCAGTAGTGGTATTACTACCCTCCTCTGCCTGGGTGGGTAGCTTTATGAGGAGGACACCGTCGTTCAGGAGTGACTTGTTCTCTGTGGCTATGTCTCAAATGGCACTATACGGAGTAGGGGGCCATTTGGGTCACACACATAAAATGATAGGTATAGTAGCTGTGTGAAGTATTATTCACGTCCACTCCCCCCGGTGTAGTAGGCCACTGTATTATTGCATCATTTCCCTTTTTCTCTGGATGCAGGCTATAACTTATCTACTGGAGCTCATTAAACCATTAGAAACAAGGCTCTGTGTTTGCCATCTGCTGCCATTTTGYCCTTGAGCAAGGCACTTGACTCCTAAACAGCTCCAGTGGCTGACCCTGTCTTCCAGACCCTTTGTGTGTGTGTGCCTATGTTTCTCAGGCGGTTGTGTAGGTGTAATCTGAAAATAAAATGGACAATAAATTCTTCTTCTATAGATGACAGGCCTCATCTCTGGAAACGGCAGTAGTCATTGTGATTTCTCGACAGATCCCTATTACTTTCCGTAAGTGTATGCCTGTCTTTAGCTATGGAAGAAGGGTTTATGATGAGTGTATATGTACATTGAGCAGTGAATAGTGKTCTCCTACGCTTGAGATAAATAATTGAGTGTCTAAGACTAATGTATTGCACTAAGAGTGCACTTAGTGTTCATGGGAGATTGAATCATCTGAGTGGTGATGGCACACTGAGGGAAGATGTTGCGCTGCACTGGGCCAATGGGGATTAATGGGTTAAGAACACTGGCTTGGGCAATGTTCCAAATGGCACCCATATTACATATATAGTGCACTACTTTTAACCAGGTAGTGCACTATGTAGGGAATAGGGTTTAGTTTATTAGGATCCCCTTTTAGCTACTGCACATGCAGCAGCTACTCTTCCTGGGGTCCACATAAAACGTACAAATGCATGACAAATTACATGACAGTAATCRACAAGAACAACAAAAAATACTATTTACTCACTTCATATATACATATTTATGTTTTTATATACAGTACAGTTAAATTAGATCTTTATAATAGGGTGCCATTTGGGACACAGACTTGGACTAGCCTGACTAGCCACATTTTTGTTATTTATTCCTAGCAGATGCGTAGCAGATCTCCAATGCTTTTAGATTTGTGGGAGTAGCAAACAAGTGCACCTGATTGGGAGTGAGACGCACCCTCTTATGTGGACTGAGGTTTCTGTGACTGCAGCCTGTAGGGTGTAGGGGCAGGCTGGATCTGATAAGTCTTTGGCCAGGGGCAGGGTCTCTGGACCGAAAACTGGCAAATAGAGTATGTGAAAACAGGGAAAGGGAAGAACGGTGAAAAGTGCAATCTGCCACTGAAGTAAAAGGTGACACTTTCTATGTGGCAGAGACTACAGAGGTGTGTGTGTGTGTGTGTGTGAGCATGTGTGTCTTAGGGCTGACCCCATTTAGTCGATTGATTGGTCGATAGGCTCTTGGTCAACCAAGATATTTTTTAGTCGAGCAGCATCTGTCTGGTTTGTGCCAATGGACTAATCCATTGAGGAGGCAACGGGGTGCCACGGTCCAAGAATAAGTTAAGTGTGGCTCAGATGCACAAGGCACATCTCTCTCCAGAATGCGCTCTCTCTACCGCCATTTTGTGCTTATTCATTGTTTCATAACTTCATTGTGTGCATAATTTGCTGTGTCTATCAATTCCCCATTACATATATCACCAGTAGTAGCCTACATTTACCATTCATTCCCATAATTTCTCATCTGAAATGTTTGTTTGGTGAGGGTAAATTCTGTTAATGCATTCAATATAAAATTATTTATTATTTTTACAGTGGTTTACCGCTCTCATGGTCGGAGTGGACACGTTGTTTATAGAACTCACAACCTATGCTACACTTTTGAGAAGCACGTTTTTGTTTATTTCATCCCATTTATGAGTTTTGTCAATTTATTCATTGTCTTTTGTAAGGACGTTCACCTGATTACGCATGTAGGATTAGTATACCTGGCCGGCTCGCAAATGTATACCTATAAATGTGCCCATTTGGGGATGTCTGATAGTATTTCTGATTGTCTTAACTCACCACCACTAATGCGCTGTGGAGCTTCTCAAATCTCTCTTGCTTCACCTCAAATAGCAAGTAAACGAAATCTGGTCTTAGAATCAATTGAGAAAGACAAAAGTTCCTCCAAAGTATTTGAACAATATTTCCAGCTCTCTCCCTTTCAATAACCACTCGGCATGAAAGGAGAAATTGTAATGCTCTGATCCGGTAGAAACGTCATATCATAGCTGATTACTTCTTATCCATTGCCTAAATAGCCTACAGATGTGTCTGTCCAGGGCTCACTGGCACAGGAAACTCTGAGGGCCCAGAATATTTTATATAATGTTGCATAGTTCATACAATGTTTCAAGTTTGTTGCAGATTGGCTACGCATAGCCTATGTGTTGATAAGATATTTATTTTTTACAGGATATTTTCTACCTGCGTTGTTTTTATTTGTTGGCTTTATGTAGGCTATTTTTACACAGTTGGCAATAAAAGTTACTTTTAGGTTTGTATAGTTTTCATTTAGATTTAGATAGAATGTAGATTAGCCACAGACAAGGATTTTGAAATACACATATTTGTGGAACAGTTGTTTGTAATATGAAAATCAGAACTGGCAGATTGGTAGAAATGGTAAGATAAATTGGCACTCCAAATGGAAAAAGTTGATGACCGCTGGTGTAGCCTATTACCAGCAACTTCAGAAGGGTAATGGCAGAATCTGTGAAGGCGAACAGCACCAGGAGGATGGTCGGGAACAGGTTTTTTTCTTCTAGTTAGGCTATCTTGAGCTCAGGTTCCCTCTTGAGTCATTTGTGTCTTAAATGATTTAATCAAACAGCGTGMTAAAAGCATCAGACAAGTTCAGTATAGTTAGTTGATTTTATTAAAACACATAGGGTGTGTCAATACAGTGCATTCGGAAAGTATTCAGACCCCTTGACTTTTTCCACATTTTGTTACGTTACAGCCTTATTCTAAAATGGATTTAAAAACAACATCCTCCTCAATCTACACACAATACCCCATAATCATAAAGCTAAAACAGAAATACATAATTTGCATAYGTATTCAGACCCTTTGCTATGAGACTCGAAATTGAGCTCCGGTGCATCCTGTTTCTATTGATCATCCTTGAGATGTTTCTACAACTTGATTGGAGTCCACCTGTGGTAAATTGAATTGATCGGACATGATTTGGAAAGGCACACACCTGTCTATATAAGGTCCCACTGTTGACAGTGCATGACAGCAAAAACCAAGCCATGAGGTCGAAGGAATTGTTCATAGACAAAATGTTCTGCAGCCATAGAAGGTCCCCAAGAACACAGTGGCCTCCATCATTCTTAAATGGAAGAAGTTTGGAAGCGCTAAGACTCTTCCTAGAGCTGGCCGCCTGGCCAAAGTGGGCAATCGGGGTAGAAGGGCCTTGGTTAGAAAGGTGATGGTCACTTTGACAGAGCTCCAGAGTTCCTCTGTGGAAATGGGAGAACCATCCAGAAAGACAACCATCTCTGCAGCATGCCACCAATCAGGCCTTTATGGTGGAGTGGCCAGACGGAAGCTACTCTTCAGTAAAAGGCACATGACAGCCCGCTTGGAGTTTGCTAAAAGGCACCTAAAGGACTCTCAGACCATGAGAACAAGATTCTCTGGTCTGAATGCCAAGTGTCACGTCTGGCAGGAAACCTGGCACCATCCCTACGGTGAAGCTTGGTGGTAGCAGCAWCATGCTRTAGGGATGTTTTTCAGCGGCAGGGAGACTAGTCAGGATCAAGGGAAAGATGAATGGAGCAAAGTACAGAGAGATCCTTGATGAAAACCTGCTCAAGAGTGCTCAGGACCTCAGACTGGGTCAAAGGTTCACCTTCCAACAGGACAACAAACCTAAGCACACAGCCAAGACAACGCAGGAGAGGCTTCGGGACAAGTCTCTGAGTGGCTGGAACCCGGACTTGAACGCGATCGAACATCTCTGGACAGACCTGAAAATAGCTGTGCAGCAACACTCTCCATCCAACCTGACAGAGCTTGAGACGATCCGCGGAGAAGAATGGTAGAAACTCCCCAAAAACAGGTGTGCCAAGCGTGTAGCATCATACCCAAGAAGACTCAAGGCTGTAATTGCTGCCAAAGGTGCTTCAACAAAGTACTGAGTAAAGGGTCTGAATACTTAGTGGCAAGAAAAAGTATGTGAACCCTTTGGAATTACCTGGATKTCTGCATAAATTGGTCATACAATTTGGTCTGTCTTCATCTAAATCACAACAATAGACAAACACAGTCCGCTTAAACTAATAACACACAAACAATTATATGTTTTCATGTCATTTATTGAACACACCATGTAAACATTCACAGTGCAGGGTGGAAAAAGTATGTGAACCCTTTAATAACTGGTTGACCCTCCTTTGGCTGCAATAACCTCAACCAAACGTTTTCTGTAGTTGCGTATCAGACCTGCACAACGGTCAGGAGAAATTTTGGACCATTCCTTTTTACAAAACTGTTTCAGTTCAGCAATGCTCTCGGGATGTCTGGTGTGAACTGCTCGCATGCCACAGCATCTCAATCAGGTTGAGGTCAGGACTCTGACTGGGCCACTCCAGAATGCGTATTTTCTTCTTGAAAGCCATTCTGAAGCCGTTGATTTACTTCTGTGTTTTGGGTCGTTGTCCTGTTGCGTCACCCAACTTCTGTTGAGCTTCAATTGGCGGAGAGAGCCTTACATTCTCCTGCAAAATGTCTGATAAACATGGGAATTCATTTTTACATCGACGATAGCAAGCTGTCCAGGCCCCGAGGCAGCAAAGCAGCCCCAAACCATGATGCTCCCTCCACCATATTTTACAGTTGAGATGAGGTTTTGATGTTGGTATGCTGTGCTTTTTTTTCTCCACACACAGTGTTGTGTGTTCCTTCCAAACAACTCAACTTTAGTTTAATCTGTCCAGAGAATATTTTACCAGCAGTGATGTGAAACATCCAGGTGTTCTTTTGCGAACTTCAGACCTGCASCACTGTTTKTTTTTTTGGACAGTAGTAGCTTTTTCCTTGATGTCCTCCCATGAACACTATTCTTGTTTAGTGTTTTACGTATCGTAGACTCGTCAACAGAGATGTTAGCATGTTCCAGAGATTTCTGTAAGTCTTTAGCTGACACTCTAGGATTCTTCTTAACCTCACTGAGCATTCTGCGCTGTGCTCTTGCAGTCATCTTTGCAAGACGGCCACTCCTAGGGAGAGTAGTACAAGTGCTGAACTTTCTCTATTTATAGACAATTCATCTTACCGTGGACTGATGAACATCAAGGCTTTTAGAGATACCTTTGTAACCCTTTCCAGCTTTATGCAAGTCAATTCTTAATCTTAGGTCTTCTGAGATCTCTTTGTTCAAGGCATKGTTCATATCAGGCAATTCTTCATGTGAATAGCAAACTCACATTTTGTGAGTTTTTTTATTTATTGCAGGGCAGCTCTAACCAACATCTCCAATCTCCTCATTTATTGGGTTTCCAGGTTAGCTAAGTCCTGACTTCAATTAGCTTTTGAAAAAGTCATTAGCCTAGGGGTTCACATACTTTTCCAACCTACACTGTGAATGTTTAAATTAAGTATTCAATATAGACAAGAAAAATACAATAACTTATGTGTTATTAGTTTAAGCACACTGTTTGTCTATTGTTGTGACTTAAGTAAGATCAGATCACATTTTCTAACACATTTATGTAGAAATCCAGGTAATTCCAAAGGGTTCACACTTTTTCTTGCAACTGTATGTAACTGTGTTATTTCAGTTTTGTAATTTTTATACATTTGCAAAGAATTCTACAAAAATGTTTTTGCTTTGTAATTATGGGGTATTGTGTGTAGATTGATTAGGGTTAGGGTTAATGATTTAATCCATTTTAGAATAAGGCTGTAAKGTAACAATTTGGGGATTTTTTTATTTTTTTTTAAGTCAAGGGGTCTGAATAATTTTCCGAATGCACTGTATATGGAAAAATACATTATTTTTTTGACCTAACAATTGGAAAGACGACTCTCGGTCGACCAATATTTTTTGTTGTTGTAGGGGACAGCCCCCCTAGTTTGTCTGTCAGCGGGGGGTTGCATTCCTCCGTTGTTTTTTCTTATCTGAGCAAAGTCAGTCTAAAGCCTGTGTCTTTAAACAGGGCTCTATGGATAAGGTACTTTTGCTAATGAGAAATTAGAGCCCGAAGTGAGATGTTGTCAATAAAAGTGTTTACATTTTTTTTTTWTTGACAACTATCAATAATCCTATTTTGGATTTAATGTGGGCCTATGAGCCTGATGTTGTTGCCTTCAGAGTTGTGATGGTTTTGCCCTCTGGCAACGAGAAATTGAGAGTAGAGACAGAGGTTTTCTTGCTTCAGAGAGGCAGTCCTTGAAGGCCGTAATTGTTAAGATGAAAAGCCATTGTGGATGTGGCTGACTGCATGGTGGCCGAGCAGACACTTTTTATAGGCTATGTAATCAGTTAGTGATAGCATGTTGCAGCCAATTCAATGAGACTGATGATTGTAAAAACATGGCCTCTGCTCAGCAGCACATCAACCTCCTCTTTGCTATGGCAAGGCATGCAGGCTGTATCCTAGCAACAGGCTTCTTCAGGAAGGATCCCTTCCATCACGGGCTTCAATGAGCCTTAACCAGTTCCTCATTCAGCAGAATGTCTCCTCCTTTGTTTTGCTATTGGATGGACGTTGCGATTCAGGATAGAGACCCATTCAATCCTCAATACTGTTTGCAAATGAAAGACAAGTAATAGAGAAAGTGATGCCCTTTGTTTTGTGGAAGGTCGTCATTTTCTATCTGAATGTCAAAGATGGACAGCAAGGCAGTATCATCTAGTGAAACATGACTTTCTCCCCTCAGTTTTTCTGTTCTAGTATACGTCTCAAATAGCACCGTAGTCCCTATATAGTGCACTACTTTTGACCAGAGCTCTATGGCCCTGGCCAAAAGCAGTGTTCTATATATAGGGAATAGGGTGCCTTTTGGGATGTAGACGTAATCCTGTAAGGGAAGGGAGAGTTCCAGAGAAGAGGAGGGTGGTGGTGTAGTGATGTATGGGTCTCCCCATTCTGTCATCCTCTCTGGAYGCTGCATCATACTGACCTTCTGCCGTAGCTTTCCACACAATGTCTGACATCTTGTGTACTCAACCTTCTTTTTGGCCGTCTATTGTTCACAAAAGCTTTAAAAAAACTCCTTACTTGGCGGAAATTGTATTTGACATCCTCCTGACTGAGGTGATGTTCTGTTACCATTGTGAAAACATTTGGCACAGGTTGGGTTACATCAGCCAATTGTAGTAGGAAACTTTCTGAAACTTCTTGAAAATGTCTATCTACACAGTAACATTCCCTTGTAATTTGTCCTGTCCAGTGCACCCCAAAATGTTCTGGAAGGTTCTTTAACATCTATCAGAGATTACTGCAGTCCAATACCTTATTGTTTTCCAAATGGTACCCAATTCCCTATCCAGTGCACTACTTCTGACAATATCCCTATGGGCCCTGGTCAAAAGTAGTGCACTATATAGGGAATACGGTGCAATTTTGAATGCAGTCCCCCTCTCTCCCCAGAAAGGCAGTTAGTTCCTGGTCTATCAAGCAGAGCATCTGATTTATTTTCTCTCCATCACCGTCCATCAGTCCTGCTGGCTAGCTGGCACATTCTCCTTCACATCCAGAACATATCCTCCCCAGCTTTACCTCAACCCACTGCTGTATATGAACCCAGCCCAGAGTTCATAGCCGTATGTGCTGATTTAGGATCAGTTTAGCCTTTTAGATCATAATGAATCTGATTTTATTATGGACAGTGAGGAGCTGATCCTAGATCAGGCTGCAGAGAGCAATAGGAAGGAATACCTTAGCCTAGACACCGAGACAGTAATGGGAAACATCAGGGAGCATGAATTAAAGAAGAAGATGGCTTGGGTGTCTGGACGGAGCGCAGAGGAGAGGAGAGCGCTGCCTGCACRGCAGTAGGGCCACCATAAGATATTAATGAGAGGTAGATAAATTCAGGGCAGGATTTTTAAAGTAGGTCTAACTCATCCCTCATAACATTCTTTCTGACTCTCTCCCTTAATTTCTCATCTTAAAAGTCATCAATTTGAAAGGGTTTTGCATCTTAAAAAGTCCTCAAATTTAGATGCACTGTCTGGTGCTGTGACATTCTGTACCATTCCTGTCTTTTACATAGTTTAAAACTGCAGCTGTAAGTTTTTTTTTTTTAGGGTTAGTCCACTTTTAGATCAACAGAAAGTATCCTGTGTTAGAAAAAGTTTGATATCCTTCTACTTTAGCCAGGCTGTCGTCCCTGTTCTGTTCCGTTGGACATGTGACCTGGACACATACATAGCTACTCAAACACTACTATTTCCTCAACATGTTTTGAAACCTCCCTCCATCTACAAAGATGCAAACCGCCTCCTCCCAGCACTGTTGATGAATGTTCTGTTGTGTAATTTCTCCTAGGTACAGATCTAAGATCAGCTTCACCTCCACAATCCTAACCTTAATTGGAAATGCAAAACTGACCCATAATGAGTGCCTAGGGGCAAATTCACCCTAGACGCCGTGAACAAAGTCTGGAAGACAATTAGCTCTGGTCAAACAATACGGCTGTCAGCTGCCCTAAGAACATCCCTGGCTGGGCCCCGGGCTCAATATGTTTAGAGATGCTTCCCAAATGGGACCCTATTCCCTTTATAGGTGCTGGTAAAAATGTGTGCACTTTAAAGGAATAGGGTTTCATTTGGGATGCAGGCCTCAGACCTGAGAGACTTCCAACGGCTTCCAGGGATCGACCCAAGCTGTCAGCCAGCCAGGACAGTTTAGACTGCAGCTCTGTGGAGAGAGACTGGGCCACGGCTTTACCGCCACCGGACCGTCTCAAAGGACCTAGGAATTTACAACAGAGAGGCCCCACTGGGTATGCAGGTTCAACGATAGGCGAGGGAGTCGAATGAGAGTTGACCACTTTAATAAAAAAACATCTGAAAACTAAGATGATTCACCAGAAAATAGCCACAAAATTGACAGTGGATTCCCCTGCAGATAGTTTATTCAGCTGAATGGCTTAGGCACACAAAAAAGGGTCATGCCCTTTGCACAGCTTTTGAAGAGGTTGTCTTTTGGATTTTATTTGTAGTGGACTTCCCTGATTTATCATCAAGGAGGTAATCCTTTCTCCAGTCTTTGCATTAATTTCTCTACTTCAGCAGGGTGACCAGAGTTGAACCTCCAGTAGGAATGGATTGGAGGAATGGGCTCAAACACACAGCCAGAATAGCTTTGGATTTTCATCTGACATGGTGTTAATGTCAGAGTCCCAAATGGCAACCTATTATTTCCTATATAGTGCACTACTTTTGACCAGAGCCCTATGGTCCCTAGTCAAAAGTAGTGCACTATGTAGGGAGTAGGTCGCCATTTGGCTCAGTTGGTTTTTAATACCCAGTACTTTTAATGAAGCTCTTACCCTGTTTTATTCTTTGTCTTTCATGTTGAGAGGGAGAGGGAGGTGTGTGTGTGTGTGTGTGGCCAAACCAGTATAGTAAAGCATTGAAGTTCTCATATAACACTTGTACATGGATAAAATCACAAGCTYTTTAATGTGGAAACCTACTGTACACACTACACTCTCTCCACACTATTGTCCCTCGCCTTGTAGCTCTTGCATTGTCATTGTGTATGCCTGAGCCATGCTGAACACAAGCTGTCCAAACAGAGCGAAGGAGATAAGGGCTTTGATTGCTCCCTCCTTCCTGCTGTCAAGAGACCAAAGCAGACCAGGCCATCTGTGTCCAAAATGACACCCTATTCTTTATTTAGTGCACTACTTTATACCGGTGCGATATGGTTCCTGGTCGAAAGTAGTCACTATATAGGGAATAAGGCACCATTTGGGACGTAACCCAGGGCTCCACAACAGAACACAGTAGCTATTTGATGTGTCCCAGACAGCAACAGGCAAGCTGGAAGAAGTATGATCGGGAATGTTCATTATTATTTCTTATTCACTCCCCTCCCTCCCTGTCTTGCCAAACGATCGCTGAATTCACTTATTGTGGATCGGCCCATTTTTTGAAATTTTCGCCTAAAATGACATACCCAAATCTAACTGCTTGTAGCTCAGGCCCTGAAGCAATATATGCATTTTCTAAGTACCATTTGAAAGGAAACACTTTGAAGTTTGTGGAAATGTGAAAGAAATGTAGGAGAATATAACACATTAGATCAGGTAAAAAAAATATATAATTGTACCGTCTTTGAAATGTAAGAGAAAAGTCATAATGTATTATTCCAGCCCAGGTGGAATTTAGATTTTGGCCACTAGATGGCAGCAGTGTCTGTGCAAAGTTTTAGACTGATCCAATGAACCATTGCATTTCTGTTCAAAATGTTGTATCAAGACTGCCCAAATGTGTCTAATTTGTTTATTAATAACTTTTCATGTTCAAAACTGTGCACTCTCCTCAAACAATAGCATGGTATTATTTCACTGTAATAGCTACTGTAAATTGGACAGTGCAGTTACCTTAACAAAAATGTAAGCTTTCTGCCAATCAGATATGTCTATGTCCTGGGAAGTTTTCTTGTTACTTACAACCTCATGCTAATCGCATTAGCCTATGTTAGCTCAACCGTCCTGCAGGATTCCTGAAGAAGTTAATAAGTTAAAGATGGCAGCAGAGAAGGAAGAAGGAATGCAACTATACTTCCTGTTTAACGTGGAATGAGGGAGAGCACGGTTTGTTGTTTTGGAAAGTTTGTTGTTTTTGAAAGTGTTGAAAAAGTTTAGTTACTTACTAGCTAGCTTTTGAGTTTGGATCACGTGCAAGGTGGTTGGCATCAGTTGCTGGGACCGCTACGGTCTCTCCAGTGGGTTGTTTGGCATAGCAGCTAACCTGCTAGCTATCTGCTTATCAAGCTAGCTGGATTTTCTTGAGGGGTTGAACCCAGCCTGCAACGCGGTTAGACATTGTGGCTGGGACTGTGRATTGTCCTGGGCTTGTGGCTGTCTAGATCCCTGCTTGTTGTTGTTGATTTCAAGCTTCCCTGCAACCTGCACTGTCTGGAACTGCGAGGACAAACAGCGTAACTTACGTTTCTACCATGACAAAGACAAAGCTGGCGGGAGTACCGTTGAGGAAAGTGGTGTCTCTCTATCACAGGTGAAGGGTGTTTAAAATGAACAAGAAGAGTTCTACACACAGTTGTTACAACAACAAAAAAATTGCTTCAAGTTACAACAACAAAAAAATTGCTTCAAGTATTTTGTCCAGATACTGGTGGAGTCAACTACTCTGAACAAAAATATAAACACAACATGCAAAGTCTTGGTCCCATGTTTCGAGAGCTGAAATAAAACATGTTTTAGGCCTACTTATTTTTGCCTCTTCATTAATAAATCAATGTTTCATAGTGAATGGTTGGTGTTAATGCTTGGTGTAGAAACTAGATAAAATACATTATTTAAAACAAATGTATAGTCTGTTTTTAGTCTTCAGCCTTTATATAACCATATGAATGTATTCCTATACAATATTCTGCCCATATGGACACATTTATTTTAGGCGATAACTGAACCAATTTCTGTAGCATATATATATCTCTCTTCAATTTCAGCTCATGAAACCAACACTTTACATCTTGYGTTTAATCCGAATTCATAATTTCTGTTACATGTAAAGTGTTGGTTTCATGAGCTGAAATTGAAGATCCCAGAAATGTTCCATACGCACAAAAACCTTATTTCTCTCAAATGATGTGCACAAATTTGTTTAAATCCCTGTTAGTGAGCATTTCTTCTTTGCCAAGACAATCCCCCCCCCCACCTGACAGGTGTGACATATCAAGAAGTTGATTAAACAGTGTGATCATTACACAGGTGAAGTTTTGTCACACAACACAATGCCACTGATGTCTCAAGTTTTGATGGAGCGTGCAATTGGCATGCTGACTGCAGGAATGTCTACCAGAGCTGTTGCCAGAGAAATTAATGTTCAATGTCGTTYTAGAGGATTTGTCAGTATGTCCCACCAGCCTCACAACCGCAGACCACGTGTAACCACACCAGCCCAGGACCTCCACATCCGGCTTCTTCATGTGCGGGATCGTCTGGGTGGGGTGGGGGTGTGCTAAGGAGTATTTCTGTCTGTAATAAAGCCCTTTTGTGGGGAAAAACTCATTCTGATTTGCTGGGCTTGGCTCCCTAGTGGGGAAGCCTGGCTGCCAAGTGGGTGGGCATATGCCCTCCCAAGCCCACCCATAATTGTGACCCTGCCCAGTCATGTGCCTAGTTTATTCATTTAAATGGACTAATTTCCTTATATGAACAGTAACTCAGTAAAATCTTTGAAATTGTTCCATGATGCGCTTATTTTGTTCAGTATAATAAAATAATGTACGACCTGACCAGAGAGGTCCAGGACCTGAAGAACTGTTTGCAGTTCTCCTAGGGTCAGATCAATTTGGCCTCCAGAGTGGCACAGCGGTCTAAGGCACTGCATTTCAATTGTAGAGGCGTCACTACAGACCCTGGTTCAATCCCGAGCTGTATCACAACCGGTCGTGATCGGGAGTCCCATAGGGCGGTGCACAATTGGCCCAGCATCGTCCGGGTTAGGGGAGGGTTTGGCCGTCATTGTAAATAAGAATTTGTTCTTAACTGACTTGCCTAGTTAAACTAATTTATTTAACCTTTATTTAACAGGAGAATGGCAAGATGATAGAAATCTCTAAGTCATCAGTTCTGTATCTGAGTCCATGATGACAATGACTGAGAATTCAGATTATCTCGAGGGACAAATAAGGCAGAACAACATGGTTGTGGACAGAATTTCAGAATCTCCACATGAAACCAGGATAGAGTCTGAGGACAACTGATTAATGGACTGCTGAATGGATTTTTTTTCTCACTCATCTCTGATGAGCTACCCAGGAAAGGGCTGAAAATAGCCCATATTAATATACACTATATATACAAAAGTATGTGGACACCCCTTCAAATTAGTGGATTCGGCTATTTCAGCCAAACCCGTTGCTGACAGGTGTATAAAATCGAGCACACAGCCAGCTCAGTGACTTTCAATGTGTCACCGTCAAGTGCTGTTATTGTGTAGTGAAAATGTCTAGGAGCAACAATGGCTCAGCCAAGAAGTGGTAGGCCACACAACCTCACAGAATGGGACTGCCGAGTGTTGAAGCGTGTAGCACGTAAAAACCGTCTGTTCTTGGTTGCAACTGCCTCTGGAAGCAACGTCAGCACAATACCCATTAAATGGGTTTCCATGGCCGAGCAGCTGCACACAAGCCTAAGATCACCATGCGCAATGCCAAGCGTCTGCTGGAGTGGTGTAAAGCTTGCCGCCATTGGACTCTGGAGCAGTAGAAATGCGTTCTCTGGAGTGCTGAATCACGCTTCACCATCTGGCAGTCCGACTGACGAATTTGGGTTTGCGGATGCCAGGAGAACGCGGCCTAAAGGCCAGCATCCCGGAGTCACCTCTTCAGTGCTGACGTTGAGACGGGTGTTTAGCGGATACTATTTAATGAAGCTGCCAGTTGAGGACTTGTGAGGCGTCTGTTTCTCAAACTAGACACTAATGTACTTGTCCTCTTGCTCAGTTGTGCACCGGGGCCTCCCACTCCTCTTTCTATTCTGGTTAGAGCCAGTTTGTGCTGTTCTGTGAAGGGAGTAGTACACAGCGTTGTACGAGATCTTCAGTATCTTGACAATTTCTCGCATGAAATAGCCTTAATTTCTCAGAACAAGAATAGACTGACGAGTTTCAGAAGAAAGTTCTTTGTTTCTGGCTATTTTGAGCCTGTAAGCGAACCCACAAATGCTGATGCTCCTGATACTCAACTAGTCTAAAGAACGCCGGTTTTATTGCTTCTTTAATTAGGACAACAGTTTTCAGCTGTGCTAACAAAATTGAAAAAAGGTTTCCTGATGATCAATTAGCCTTTTAAAATGATGAACTTGGATTAGCTAACGCAACGTGCCATTGGAACACAGGAGTGATGGTTGCTGATAATGGGCCTCTGTACACCTATGTAGATATTGCATTAAAAATAAGACATTTCCAGCTACAATAGTCATTTACAACATTAACAATGTCTACACTGTATTTCTGATCATTTTAATGTTATTTTAACGGACAAAAAATGTTATTTTCTTTGAAAAACAAGGACATTTCTAAGTGACCTCAAACTTTTGAACAGTAGTGTACATGTAGGTAGAGTTATTAAAGTGACTATGCATAGATGGTAACAACAGAGCGTAGCAGCGGTGTAAAAGAGGGGGGGATGCAAATAGTCTGGGTAGCCATTTGATTAGATGTTCAGGAGTCTTATGGCTTGGGGGAAGAAGCTTTGTTCTTAAGATGTATCCCATTGGATGCAGTGATCACAATATAGTGGCTATATCCAAGAAAGCCAAAGTTGCAAAGGCTAAAATGGTGTATAAGAGATCATACTAAATATTTTGCTGTGACTCTTATGTGGATGATGTTAATATGTGGATGATGTTAATATTTGTAGGTCTGATGTGATTAATAAGAAGCATCCAGACGCTGCACTTGATGAATTTATGAAATTGCTTCATTCCAATTATTGATAATTGAAACCGACTGTCTCAATGGATTTATGAGAAATTTAAAAACTGCATGGTTGAAAGAGATGGGGCAAAGGAGTGGCTAATAAGTCTGTCTGCACATCTGTCTGGCTGACTTACTTAAATTTATGTGACTAAACCTAAAAAAAGAAGAAACTATTATGAAGCCAAGATCAATGATATAAAGAATGATGGAAAAAGACTTTGGAGGACTTTAAATTATAGGCAGATGGACAAATTCAACTCCATTTTTCATCAAATCAGATGGCTTATTCATCACAAAACCATTTGATGTTGCCAATTATTTTAATGATTGTATTCATGCACAAAAAAAACGAATAATAAAAGAAAAACATTGCAAGTTTGAATTTTGTAAAGTTAGTGTGGGAGAGGTGGAAAAATGTATTGTTTTTGAYCAATAATAACAAACCTCCTGGCATTGACAACATAGTCAGCTACCATCCTCAATAGCTTTCCATCTATCTGTCATGTCTTTAATCTGAGCCTAGAAGAAAGTATTTGTCCTCAGGCCTGGAGGGAAGCCAAAGTCATTCCACTACCCAAGAGTGGTAAAGCAGTCTTTACTGGTTCTAACAGCAGACCTATCAGCTTGCTGCCAGTTCTTAGCAAACTGTTGGAAATGCTTATAGAGAAGGGCACTCAACATGTACTGCACTGAAATTGATAATAAGATTCCAGTGGAGCCTTTAATATTATTGATCATAACATTTTGTTGATGTTGTTGAGAAAACGTATGTGATATAGCTTTTTAAACCTCTGCCAAATCGTGGATTCTAATAGAACTTAGGTTTTCTTTAATGKAAGCTTCTCGAATGTCAAACATGTAAAGTGTGGTGTACCGCAGGGCAGATCTCTAGGCACCCTACTCTTTTCTATTTTTACCAATGACCTGCCACTGGCATTAAACAAAGCATGTGTGTCCATGTATGCTGATGATTCAACCATATACACATCAGCAACCACAGCTAAAGAAGTCACTGAAGCCCTTAACTTCATATGGCTGCAATCCCGCTAACGGCATCGATATGACAACAGCCAGTGAAAGTGCAGGGCGCCAAATTCAAAAAGCAGAAAACTCATAATTCAAATTCCTCAGAAATACATGTGTTTTATACCATTTTAAAGGTAATCTTGTTGTTAATCCCACCAAAGTGTCCGATTTCAAATATGCTTTTCAGTGAAAGCACTACAAACGATTATGTTAGGTCACACCAAACCACAATAAGCACAGCCATTTTCCCAGCGAAAGATAGCAGTTAGAAAAAGCAGAAATATAGCTAAAATGAATCACTAACCTTTGATGATCTTCATCAGATGACACTCATAGGACTTCATGTTACACAATACATGCATGTTTTGTTTGATAAAGTTCATATTTATATAAAAAAATCTGAGTTTACATTGGCGCGTTACATTCACTAGTTCCAAAAACATCCAGTGATAGTGTATAGTCACATTGTTTCAACAGAAATACTCATCATAAATGTAGATGATAATACAAGTTATACACATGGAATTATAGATATGCCTCTCCTTAATGCAACCGCTGTGTCAGATTTCAAAAAAACTTTACGGAAAAAGCAAACCATGCAATAATCTGAGACGGCGCTCAGAACATTAGTAAAATTAGCCGCCATGTTGGAGTCAACAGAAACCAGAAAATACATGATAAATGTTTCCTTACCTTTGATGATATTCATCAGAATGCATTCCCAGGAATCCCAGGTCCACAATAAATGCTTGATTTGTTCGATACTGTCCGTTATTTATGTCCAATTAGCTACTTTGGTTAGCGCGTTTGTTATACAATTCCAAAGTCACAAAGCGCGGCCACTATAACGTGACGAAATGTCCAAAAGTTCCATAACAGTCAGTAGAAACATGTCAAACGATGTACTGAATCAATCTTTAGAATGTTGTTAACATACATATTGAATAACGTTCCAACCGGAGAATTAGATTGACTTCAGTTGAGCGATGGAACGGAGCTGCCTATCACGTGAACGCGCGTGGTCAAAGCATGGTCAGCTCGTGGCAGTGGTGACTAATTCCTGTCTCCTTCRGCCCCCCTTCACATTAGAGTCATCAGACAAAGTTCTATTGACTGTTGACATCTAGTGGAAGCCGTAGGAAGTGAAAACTCATCCATATCTCGCTGTAATTTCAATGAGAGCTTGGTTGAAAATCTGCCACCCTCAGAAAAAATCCAAACAGGAAGTGGAACTTCTCAGGTTTTTGCCTGCCATATGAGTTCTGTTATACTCACAGACATAATTCAAACAGTTTTAGAAACTTCAGAGTGTTTTCTATCCAATACTAATAATAATATGCAAATATTAGCAACTATGACTGAGGAGCAGGCCGTTTACTCTGGGCACCTCTGTGCACCTTTCATCCAAGCTACTCAATACTGCCCCTGCAGCCATAAGAAGTTAACAAAGAGTTGCAGTCTGTTTTGTAATGGGTGGCCAGTAATAAATTGGTCCTGAACATCTCTAAAACTAAGAGCATTGTATTTGGTACAATCATTCCCTAAGTTCTAGACTCAGCTGAATCTATTAATGAAGGGTGTGGCTGTTGATCAAGTTGAGGAGACTAACTGACTTGATATTACCTTTGATTGTAAACGGTCATGGTCAAACATATAGATTCAATGGTTGTAAAGATGGGGAGAGGTCTGTCTGTAATAAAGAGATGCTCTGCTTTTTTGACACCACACTCCACAAAGCAAGTCCTGCAGGCTCTAGTTTTATCTTATCTTAATTAATGTCCAGTCATATGGTCAAGTGCTTCAAAGAAAGACCTAGTTAAGCTGCAGCTGGTCCAGAACAGAGCGGCAAGTCATTGTATTAATATTAGCCCTCTGATTACCAGTCTCTCTTGGCTAAGAGTTGAGGAAAGACTGACTGCGTCACTTCTTGTTTTAATAAGAAACATTAATGAGTTGGAAATTCCAAATTGTTTGCATAGTCAACTTACACACAGCACTGACACACACACTTACCCCACCAGACATGCCACCAGGGGTCTTTTCACAGTGTCCAGGTCCAGAACAAATTCAAGGAAACGTGCAGTATTATACAGAGCCATGAGTGCATGAAACTCCTTTCCATCTTATATAGCGCAAGTGAACAGCAAACCTGGTTTCAAAAAACTAAAGCATTCTCCCCCTGACTAGCTTCTCACCCCGCTTAGTTTGACTCTGTGTGCGTTAACATCTTAGCATAATGGGCACTTTTTATGAGAGAGAGAGACCGAGACCCAGCCAGCGCTGCCTACCTGGGTACATACATTTACATTACATTTAAGTCATTTAGCAGACGCTCTTATCCAGAGCGACTTACTACATAAACTATTTACTGTATTCATTTTAACTCAGGCTGTTGGAAATGTGCCTCCTTTCAGGGTAGAATACACTTGGCTGTAGTCTTGAAGGGATACTTTGGGATTATTATTTTTTTWAACTAGGCAAGTCAGTTTTAAGAACAAATTCTTATTTACAATGACGGCCAAACTCTCCCCTAACCAGTATGACGTTGGGCCAATTGGGCGCCGCCCTATGGGACTCCCGATCACGGGTTCATCTGAGTTCATCTGACTCAGGGGAAGTAGATAAAGGGCTTCATTGCCAAAATCCTGAAGTATTCCTTTTAAAGGACCTGCCCATACTGAATGAATGGAAGGCTGTGTTTGTGTTGCTGAGGTGGAGTCATGCATGTGTTAATGTTGATGTAATGCTCCCCTCTTCCTGGTGCTTAACACCTGCTGCATCTCAAATGGCACCCTGCTCCCTATATAGGGCACTATTTTTAGACCAGAGTTCATAGGACTCTGGTCAAAGGTAGTACACTTTTTATAGTAGATATGGTGCCACTTGGGATGCTGGCTGACTATGGCTGTGTCTGGCTGCGTTTCAAAGGAGGGTTGGGTTACGTGCTGTAATGTAGTGCTCGTGTTTCTTCTGGCTGTGGTAGTGTGGTGGTGACACATTGTGTGCGAGGACGGAAATCTCATCGTCGCAGACACTTAAACAGAATATCAAAACAGCTCTTTGTGTGTGTGAGAGAGACAGTTTGAGACAGACCTGGGGCTTGGACTAAGGGATCAAATTGTATTAATCACATACACAGTTTACAGCAGGTATAAAAGGTGCAGAGACATGCTTGTGCGCTTGTTCCCTCAACAGCTCCCTCTCAACAATACTCCCTCAACAATGCAGTACAATAGCAATAACAATAATATCAATAAAAAGAGTCAAGTCATAGAATAGGTAGTATGCATAGTAAAAATATACTATATTTACTAATATAAATGGCGTAGTGACTTGGTCACGCAGTAGAATAAATTGTATATAATAGAACCACGTGTGTGTGTGTGTGTGTGTTGGAGCCATGTACAGTGCTCTACTGTACAGTATGTGCAATGATACGCAAAACATTTTTTTTTGACTTGACATCCCGCATTACCTATTTACAGTTGAAGTCGGAAGTTTACATACACCTTAGCCAAATACATTTAAACTCAGTTTTTCACAATTCCTGAMATTTAATCCTAGTAAAAATTCCTTGTCTTAGGTCAGTTAGGATCACCACTTTATTTTAAGAATGTGAAATGWCAGAATAATAGCAGAGAGAATCATTTTTTTCAGCTTTTATTTCTTTCATCACATTCCCAGTGGGTCAGAAGTTTACATACACTCAATTAGTATTTGGTAGCATTGTCTTTAAATTGTTTAACTTGGGTCAAACGTTTCGGGTAGCCTTCCACAARCTTCCYACAATAAATTGGGTGAATTTTGGCCCATTTCTCCTGACAGAGCTGGTGTAACTGAATCAGGTTTGTAGGCCTCCTTGCTCGCACACGCTTTTTCTGTTCTGCCCACAAATGTTCTACAGGATGAGGTCAGGGCTTTGTGATGGCCACTCCAATACCTTGACTTTGTTGTCCTTAAGCCATTTTGCCACAACTTTGRAAGTATGCTTGGGGTCATTGTCCATTTGGAAGACCCATTTGCAACCACTGAGACAAAGAAGGAGTTTGAGCTCGGGCACTGATGGCGTGTGTGCRCGCTCGCGTGTGTGTGTGCGCTCGCTCGCTCGCGTTTGTGTGTGTGCGTGTGTATGAAACACACTCAGTGGAATCAGAAAGAGGAAGGAGGTTGGGTTTATTATAACGTCACTTAAACATCACTCACTGACGTTTCCTCTGGAATTAATCAGCCTAATGGACGACGTCAGCCAGTAAAAGTGCTGCTATTTCTATGATTGCGTCTCAAATAGCACCCTATTACCTTTGTAGTGTACTGCATTTGACCAGAGCCCTGGCCAAAAGTAGTGCACTACATAGGGAATTAGGGTGCCATTTGCGATGTAAGCCTATGCTAGTTATAAATAGCTGTCTTGCTCTCATTTTTAGTTGTCGGGACAGATGCCTCAGGCAAACTCCACACCCAGTAGTTGCTTGGAGCCAGGCAGCCCACTGTTTACATAGAAACAAAACACAGTCATTAAATCAAGCCTGCAGGGATGCACATATACAGTAGGCCTGAATAAGCTAAAAGGTAGTTTGCTTATGCATGAGGTACCACAGGAACCTTTTGAGGGTAATAGTGTACTGTAAATGTTTTGCTTCAATGATTGACTTTTTTGGTGTCTATTTTAGTCAATGTTTTTTTTTGTAGCATTTGTATGTGATAAAATAGATTTAGTAAATAAATGCAGGATGTGTGTGGTACTAGAATGTGACCAAGCGGTTTCACATTCTAGTAACATTTTACTGGAGCTGTTGCTTGATGATAACGGCAGGATGATTTTTGGATGGAACTGATGGAGGTTAGAGCTTTAGCTTCTCAAGCTGAGGCTATTATGGCACCCTACCCCCTATATCCTGGTAGAGAATAGGGTGCCACTTGGGACACAGTGAATCACTGATTAGGTTTGAGTGATGGTCTTTATGGCAGCCGGTGACATGGTCCAGAGACCAGAAGTCTGTATGCAGACTGTTAATGCTTATCTCCCCAGCCTGGTTAGAGAGGCACGACCGGCCTCGCTTACGTGTCTTTTTGTCTCGCAAAACTTTTTCTGGAAGGTACTACGCAGCGCACAGACCCCCTTGCGCACTCAGCATTGTCGAGATACATCGAGTTTCCTTGTAGGCCTATTTGGCGGGGAACCTGTGAAGCAAGCTGTTTTGCCTGTTTCTGTTTGAGTATTTTATTAAAGAATGTGAAATAATGTTTCTGTTAGCTCCTTTTCATTAAATCATGCATAGCTTTTCTTTATCTGGCCTAAAGTAAATGTGTTCAAATGGTCCTCTCATTATCATTATTCACATCAATTCAAACAAATCACAATTATCTGCTTTGGTATTGAACTCAGTGAGCAGGATTTCCAAGTGAGGAGAGACGCATGGGTGGGCCTACCAACTGAAAACAAAAATTATTAGGAAATTCTGACCACAGAAATCCAATGTTTATATAAAATGTCTGCCTTTCCCCCTACATTTTAAGTCTAATACGGTATGTCCATTTAATATAGGAAACACCACATCCATGTGGCCTATGTCATTTCATTTAGTCTCATTGTTTTGAAATCAGTATTTGTCCTTCTTTCCCATTTGTTCCCATTTTCAATCAAAAAAGATACGTGTGAGATTCACAAGATATTCACAAGAGATTTCCCATATTAAATGGACATACTGTATTATATTTAAAATATAGGGGGAAAGGCAGACATTGTAATGTTGTAAAAGGCTGCCCTGACCTGGCTGGACACTCTCACATTCAAATCATTCTCTCCTCCCATCGCTCCCATTGTTTGCATTTCCCTCCCCGCCAAAATATGCATGAGATATTCACAAGACTATAATATTGGTGATGCCCAACCCTGGCTGGCGATGACACTGAGGCGCTCGCATTTGTCCCACCGGCTGATGTCGAGTGCTTCCACGACCTGCTGAATACCTGGTTCTTTCAGCGCCCAGAACATCAACTGGAGAAGCTCCTGGCATCCTTTCAGGCAACATGGGTTGGGGAGAACGTCAGACACATGGGTTGGGGAGAACGTCAGACACATGGGTTGGGGAGAACGTCAGACACATGGGTTGGGGAGAACGTCAGACACATTGGAAGAAAGCCAACGTTTCCCGTAGGTATGTCTTCTTTAACATAATGGCTTTATTATTCTTATTCATATTATTGATGACTTCATGCCGAACGCCAATAACATAGTTACTAATCTAATTTTCAGAATAATGGAACTGTTATGATGCTGTCCTGCAAGACTTGGCGAAGACCAACAATGGAGTGGAGGGCTGGCATCAAACATTTTTGGCTAATCTTGGCACTACCCACTGCACCATTTTGTAAGTTAATTGAGGCAAAGAGGTGACGAGAATGGAGCAGCAACTTACTGGCATTCCACCGCCATGGCAAAGACCTGTGGATCTGAAGTCACTGGTTTAGAAGTACACCATGACTAAACGGCTGGAGTCTTACCTGAAGAGCGTTGCCTACACTTTTAAGTTGCAGTGGTGAATCATGGGAGGTTGGTGGGACCTTTTAATTGGGGAGAACGGGCTTGTGGTAATGACTGGAGCAGAATCAGTGGTTTCCAGGTGTTTGATGCCATTCCATTTGCTCCGTTCCGGCCATTATTATGAACCGTTCTCCCCTCTGCAGCCTCCACTGTTTGTCACGGGTGTGCGTACTGGTAGCGAGGTAAGGTGCAGGAGAGCAGAGAGTTGTGAAYAGGCGCACACTTTATTAAGGCAGGAACAAACAGCAGACGGACGCAACTGCGTCAAAACCTCCAGCAAAAATGGCAAAAGTGCAAAGCGCGAAAACAGTCACAAAAGCTATAGTTTACCAAAATAAACATAAACAAGGAACAYGGAAAACCAGCCTGGCGCGTCACATAAAACACGTGACACAAAACAATTCCACACAAGGACATGGGGGGAACAGAGGAATATATACATATATATATTGATTGATATATTGACTGATGTCTCAAGTTTTGAGGTAGCGTGCAATTGACATGCTGACTCATTCTGATTGGCTGGGCCTGGCTCCGCAGTAGGTGGGCCTGACTCCCAAGTGGGTGTGCCTATGCCCTCCCATACCCACCCATAGCTGCGCCCCTGTACAGTCAAATAAAATCCATAGATTAGGGCCTAATGAATTTATTTCAATTGACTGATTTCTTTATATGAACATTAACTCTATAAAATTGTTGCGTGTTGTGTTTTATATAAGTATTCAGACCCCTTCCTTTTTCTACATTTTGTTACATTAAATCCTTATTCTAAAATTGAGTAAATAAAAAATGTTCACAACCTCATGACAAAGCAAAAACTTTTTTTTTTTTTAATATATTTGCAAATTTATTGAAAATAAAAACAGAAATACCTTATTTACCTAAGTATTCAGACCCTTTGCTATGAGACTCGAAATTGACTCCGGTGCATCTTGTTTCCGTTGATCACCCTTGAGATGTTTCTACAATTTGATTGGAGTCCACCTGTAGTAGATTCAATTGATTGGACATGATTTGGAAAGGCACACACCTGTCTATATAAGCTCCCACAGTTGACAGTGCATGTCAGAGCAAAAGCCATGAGGTCGAAGGAATTGTCCGTAGAGCTCCGAGACAGGATTGTGTCGAGGCGCAGATCTGGGAAAGGGTACCAAAAAATGTCTGCAGCATTGAAGTTCCCCAAGAACACAGTGGCCTCCATCATTCTTAAATGGGAGAAGTTTGGAGCCACCAAGTCTCTTCCTAGAGCTGGCCGCCCGGCCAAACTGAGCAATCTGGGGAGAAGGGTCTTGGTCAGGGAGGTGACCAAGAATCCGATCGTCACTCTGACAGAGCTCCAGAGTTCCTCTGTGGAGATGGGAGAACATTCCAGAAGGACAACCATCTCTGCACCATTCCTCCAATCAGGCCTTTATGGTAGAGTGGCCAGACGGAAGCTGCTCCTTAGTAAAAGGTAAGGCAGTCCACTTGGAATTTGCCAAAAGGCACCTAAAGGTCTCTCAGACCATGAGAAACAAGATACTCTAGTCTGATGAAACCAAGATTGAACACTTTGGCCTGAATGCCAAGTGTCACGTCTGGAGGAAACTTGGTACCATCCCTACGTTCAAGCATGGTGGTGGCAGCATCATGCTGTGGGGATGTTTTTCAGCGGCAGGGACTGGGAGACTAGTCAGGATCGAGGGAAAGACGAACGGTGCAAAGTACAGAGAGATCCATGATGAAAACCTGCTCCAGAGCACTCAGGACCTCGAACTGGTGCGAAGGTTCACCTTCCAACTGGACAACGACCCTAGGCACACAGCCAAGACAATGCAGGAGTGGCTTCGGGACAAGTCTCTGAATGTCCTTGAGTGGCCCAGCCAGAGCCTGAACTTGATCCCGATCGAACGTCTCCGGAGAAACCTGAAAATAACTGTGCAGCGACGCTCCCCATCCAACCCGACAGCGCTTGAGAGGTTCTGCAGAGTAGAATGGGAGAAACTCCCCAAATACAGGTGTGCCAAGCTTGTAGCCTCCTACCCAAGAATACTCGATGCTGTAATTGCTGCCAAAGGTACTGAGTAAAGGGTATGAATAGTTATGTCAATTTCAATTTTGTTTTTGCTTTGTCATTATGGGGTGTTGTGTGTAGATTGATGAGGGGGAAAAAACTAAAGTCAATTTTATAACGTAACAAAATGTGGAAAAAGTCAAGGGGTCTGAATATCTTCTGAATGCTCTGTATATACAATATTCTGGCCATATGAACGAATGTGTATTCAGTATTTGTAGCCATTCATGATTTAGTAAAAACCAGTAAACATACACATTTAATAACAGACTTGTGAACACAATTATGCAATAGTTAACATGCACAACATTGTTTTACCTTCTTTAATAACCAACTGATAAACACAATTTTGCTACAGCTTCACAGCTTCCCCTGTGCTTCACATCTTCCCCGGGAAACTCAATGTATCGTAGCCTCACTCAGACAAAAGAGTAGCGGAGGAAGGAGTTCACTTCTGCTGCAGTGTTCGCGGTAAAATATTACTGTTGTTGTGGTGCTTCAGCCGGCCGCACCCACACATCACAGAAAGCCCCAAGACAGAGAAGAGAGAATCAACAGAGATAGAGATGGACAGAGTATGAGGCACATAGAGTCCAGAGCAGACCAGAGCAGAGACCGAAGCAGACAATTGGAAGTCAAAAATGGACTGAAAGACTAAAGGGACAATGTGCCATTTGTAATGACATACATCTTGCTCAAAACCCAGAACTCCCCCACTGTAACTGTTATCATTTATAATAATAATAATAATAATATGAATAGGAAATTGAACCTCTCATTAGGCCCTATAGAGGTTCGTACTAAAATGAGACATGGTGTGAAATGATCCTCGTCTAGGCTAGCGTCTGAATGATGCAGTAGTTGCAGAGCACTGAGAAGGTGATAACCTGACTCCAGCGATGAGTCTAATATAGCATACTCTAAGTATATTTGACAGCTTGTTTTTGTGCTTCTGTCCCCACTCCTGGTAGAATGGTGAGAATGTGAACTAAGGAAAGCATGACTCAAGCTATGAGCCTGTGATATTCATGTATACATGTTGTGTATATTTGACAGCCTGTACTGTGCGTTAAGTCCTAGTATCCAAGTACTAGTATCCTTGGTTTGGCACAGACCTTATTTGGTAAATGCTAGAGTTCAGATGGATGCCACGGCCTCTCCTAGTCTTCGCTAGGCAGCAGATTGAATCACCCGGGGCATAGGGGCGTTGCAATCACTACATGCTGCCAAGAATCCCCCATAATGCCTAGTTTCTACCATTTCCTAAAAGAGCAGTTTGACAGATGGATGTTCTGTCCTTAAACTAGGGCCAGTGCTAGCCTCTCCCACTGCGTCCCAAATTGCACCCTAATCCCTATGGGCTCTGGTCAAAAGGAGTGCGCTATATAGGGATATAGTGTCATTTGGGACACCCCTCTGTCTATGTGCCGTTCATTACAGGGTAGCAGAGCTGCAGATCAGATGAGGGGGATTGGCTTTCAGTGGGGCGATGATGAGCTGGATCAGAGGGGACGGACTGTCTGACTCCGAGCTGGACCACCTCCCAGTCTGGTGACCTTTGATCCTGAGAGAGGGAGAGAGTGAGGGAGAGCACGGGTGTCCCCTCTTGTATCCCTGCCAGCTCATCAATATTCAGCTCACACCAGCCTCAGGACTCTGCTTTGGTTATTGTGTGTGTGTGGTCCCTTCGCTCTGTCCAGTCCAGACTCTCGTGGTGTGTTACTGTGGCTCCACTGGGCTCTTGATTAGCCATGGCGTTTTGGCACAATAGCTAACGGAACGCCGGTTTTATCTGGGTTACAGGGCATCCTGGGTAGCCAGGTGTTGCCGCCCAGGCCCCTACATTGGATGCGTCTCTAATGGCACCCTATTTAATTTAAGAGTGCACTACTTTTGACCAGAGCCATATAGGTTGTCTTCAAAGCCCCATGGGCTCTGGTTAAAAGTAGTGCACTATATAAGGATTAGTGTTCCATTTGGGATGCAACATGGGAGTCACATCTCAACCTGCTTTCTGTCGTTTAGGCCTACATCTTTACCCAGTATCCTTAGCGTGTGTGTGGKAGCCTGGTAAAACCAGACTGAAAGCTGCGCTAACTAGAGGTCGACCAATTTATGATTTTTCAACGCCGATACCAATTATTGGAGGACCAAAATAAAGCTGATACCGATTAATCGGCCGATATTTTTTWWAATTTTTWWWTTWTTTTTATATTAATGACAATTTCAACATTACTGAATGAAAACTTATTTTAACTTAATATAATACATCAATAAAATCAATTTAGTCTCAAACAAATAATGAAACATGTTCAATTTGGTTTAAATAATGCAAAAACAAAGTGTTGGAGAAGAAAGTAAACGTGCCATGTAAAAAAGCTAACGTTTAAGTTCCTTGCTCAGAATATATGAAAGCTGGTGGTTCCTTTTTAACTTGAGTCTTCAATATTCCCAGGTAAGAAGTTATAGGTTGTAGTTATTATAGGACTATTTCTCTCTATACCTTTTTTTTATTTCATATACCTTTGACTATTGGATGTTCTAATAGGCACTTTAGTATTGCCAGCCTAATCTCGGGAGTTGATAGGCTTGAAGTCATAAACAGCGCAATGCTTGAAGCACAGCGAAGTGCTGTTTGAATGAATGCTTATGAGCCTGCTGCTGCTTACCACCGCTCAGTCAGACTGCTCTATCAAATCATAGACTTAATTATAATATAATAACACACAGAAATACGAGCCTTAGGTCATTAATATGGTCAAATCCGGAAACTATCATTTCGAAAACAAAACGTTTATTCTTTCAGTGAAATACGGAACCGTTCCGTATTTTATCTAACGGGTGGCAACCCTAAGTCTAATTATTGCTGTTACATTGCACAACCTTCAATGTTATGTCATAATTATGTACAATTCTGGCAAATTAATTACGGTCTTTGTTAGGAAGAAATGGTCTTCACACAGTTCGCAACGAGCCAGGCGGCCCAAACTGCTGCATATACCCTGACTCTGCTTGCACAGAACGCAAGAGAAGTGACAGAATTCCCCTAGTTAAAATAAATTCATGTTAGCAGGCGATATTAACTAAATATGCAGGTTTAAAAATATATACTTGTGTGTTGATTTTAAGAAAGGCATTGATGTTTATGGTTAGGTACATTGGTGCAACGGCATTGCTTTTTTCGCGAATGCGCTTATTAAATCACCCGTTTGGTGAAGTAGGCTGTGATGCAATGATAAATTAACAGGCACCGCATCGATTTATATGCAACACAGCACAAGCTAGATAATCTAGTAATATCATCAACCATGTGTAGTTAACTAGTGATTATGTTAAGATTGATTGTTTTTTATAAGATAAGTTTAATGCTAGCTAGCACCTTACCTTGGCTCCTTGCTGCACTCGCATAACAGKTAGTCAGCCTGCCACGCAGTCTCCTCGTGGAGTGCAATTTAATCTGCCATCGGTGTCCAAAAATGGTGATTAACGATTGTTATGAAAACTTGAAATCGGCCCTAATTATTAGTCGTCCATTCACGATTAATCGGTCGACCTCTAGCGCTAACCAAGTGTAACATCATTCAGTCTGGATAACCAGGCTATGGCTGTGTCCCAATTGACAAGGAAAAAAACTGCATTTCAAGGCAGGATGTCAAAATTAGCTCGTCTCAATCCCAAGGTACCTTAAAAGGCTGCCTTCAAATCCTGTCTYAAATGTTGGTTACCTACTGGGAAAAGTACTACCTACAAAGGTAGGTGCCTCTGGATGCAGGTAYGCTGCCTTTGGATTGGCGCACAGTCTACAGTGCCTTCAGAAAGTATTAATACAAAACAAAATCCTCCATTTTCTCCTACGACAGCCATTTAACTCTGGAATTGTTTTAAAGTCACCATTGGCCTCATGGTGAAATCCCTGATTTCCTTCCTCTCCGGCAACTGAGTTAGGAAGGACACCTGTATCTTTGTAGTGAATGGGTGTATTGATACACCATCCAAAGTGTCATTAATAACTTCACCATGCTCAATGGAATATTCAATGTCTGCTTTTTTTAAACCCATCTACCAATAGGTGCCCTTTGCGAGGAAATGGAAAACCTCCCTGGTCTTTCGTTGAATCTGTGTTTGAAATTCACTGCTCGACTGAGGGAACTTACAGACAATTGTATGTGTGGGATACAGAGATGACGTTGTCATTAAAAATATCATGTTGAACACTATTATTGCACACAGATTGAGTCCATGTAACGTATTATGTGACTTGTAAATTACATTTTTACTCTTGAACTTTATTTAGTCTTGCCACAACAAAGAGGTTGAAAAGTTATTGGCTCTAGACATTTCTGCTTTTCATTTTTTAAATTAAAAACTTAATTCCACTTTGACATTTTGGTGTATTGTGTGTAGGCCAGTGACAAAATAAATCTCAATTGAGTCAATTTAAAATTCAGACTGTAACACAAGAAAACGTGGARAAAGTCAAGTGGTGTGAATATTTTCTGAAGGCACTGTATAGTCTAGTGAGTGTGCGAAGGGTCAGTGCAGATAGTTTGGGTAACCATTAATTGACCATTTAGCAGTCTTATGGCTTTCTGAAGGCACTGTATGTGTGTGGTTGCATGGCAAGATTATTTTAGCTGTCATGTAACGTAAACAGCAGAAGGTTCTTCTATTTTAGATGATGAAGCTGTCATTTTGACCTAGGTGTGCTTATCATTGTTCAGACATCTCCGTGAATGTGTTATCTTCACAGTCAGTTACTGCACGTCTAATCAAACCCACACTCTGTTAACATTGGATTTCTGATCTCAGCATCTTTAAAGGGACTTTAAATTAATCCCAAATTCACAGCTAAAGATCAGTGGGCCTCATCTCTCGCCCACAACTACATTATGGTCCTGAAAATGAACACGCCATCCACAACAAAATAACAATATGTACATCTCTTTCGCTCCTTAAATTCTCCGTTTCCTTCCATTCTCTTGCTCTCTCCACCCTCCTCTCCCTCTCCCCTCCCTTCTCTTTCCCTCCCCGTCCACCATCCCCTCTCTCTACTCTGCTCCAGGTCAACTTTGTGGTGTGCCAGTTGTTTGCCCTGTTGACTGCCTTCTGGTTCCGTCTGTATCTCCACCCCAGTAAGACCAGTCCCTTCGTCAGACATGTGGTGGCCACACTACTGGGATTCTACTTTGCWCTCTTCTGCTTCGGCTGGTGAGTCTCGCTACACACACATACACACACACAGACTAGGGATAGCACGGTTAATCGAATATCCGCATATTTGAACTGACGTTAGTATTTGATTACTTGAGTGAGTGTTGTAGGGCTATTTTAAAGGTGCTACACATAGGATGTTTTAGAATAAATAAATAAATCCTATGTGTAGCACCTTTTAACAATAAAAAAGCTCTGTCTAAATTAAATGAAACTTATGGCATTTTTACCTATTGAYTGGACATGATTTGTGAAGGCAAACACCTGTCTATACAAGGTCCCACAGTTGACAGTGGATGTCAGAGCAAAAACCAAGCAATGAGGTCAAAGGTATTGTCCATAGCGCTCCAAGACAGAATTGTGTTCAGGCACAGATCTGGGGAGGGTACAAAACAAGTGTCTGCAGCATTGAAGGTCCCTAAGAACACAGTGGCCTCCATCATTCTTAAATGGAAGGAGTTTGGAACTACCAAGACTCTTCCTAGAGCTGGCCGCCCGGCCAAACTGAACAAATCAGGGGAGAAGGGCCTTGGTCAGGGGACCAAGAACCCGATGGTCACTCTGACAGAGCTCTAGAGTTTCTTTGTCGAGATGGGAGAACCTTCCAGAAGGACAACTATCTCTACAGCACTTTATGGTAKAGTGGCCAGACGGAAGCCACTTCTCAGTAAATGACAGCCCACTTGGAGTTTGCCAAAAGTCACCCAAAGACTCTGACCATAAGAAACAAGATTCTCTGGTCTGATGAAACCAAGATTGAACTCTTTGGCCTGAATACCAAGCGTCYGTCTGGAGGAAACCTGGCACCATCCCTATGGTGAGGCATGGTGGTGGCAGCATGCTGTGGGGATGTTTTTCAGCGGCAGGGCCTGGGAGGCTAGTCAGGATCGAGGGAAAGATGAACGGAGCAAAGTACAGAGAGATTCTTGATGAAAACCTGCTCCAGAGCACTCAGGACCTCGGACTGGGGCGAAGGTTCACCTTCCAGCAGGACAACGACCCTAAGCACACAGCCAAGACAACGCAGGAGTGGCTTCGGGACAAGTCTCTGAATGTCCTTGAGTGGCCCCCTAAAGATCAGTGGGCCTCATCTTTCTGTAAGCAGGGGTTGTTTGGGAGATTTGTTGTGTGTAACCTTAGACAGGAGTTTGTTGTGGAGCTACAACCAGATGGTTATGTTGTGTTTGTTCACATCTGATGCTATCAGATTAAGTAGCCTACAGGGGGATATTGTTGTTGCTTTGCGTGCTCACATTGGACTGAATAGGACCGTGGATGGATATGACTGAAAAGGACTGTGGATGGATATGACTGAAAAGGACTGTGGATGGATATGAGTGAATAGGACTGTGGATGGACATGACTGAGAGACTTAATTGTCCTATCTGGCTTCTACCAACACGTGTCCTGCGCTACTAGGAGCACTACAACTCTAGGTCCTCCCTCGCCCTCCCTTCTGCAGGTCTGACAACCACTCCATTGTCGTGCTTCCGGTTTCAAACAAAAGCTCAAACATCAAGTACCAGTAATGCGCTCAATATGGTAGTGGTCGGATGAAGCAGACGCGAGGCTACAAGACTATTTTGCTAGTACAGACTGGGATATGTTCCGGGATTCATCCGATATCATTGAGGAGTTTACCACAACAGTCACGGGCTTCATCAATAATTGCATAGACGATGTCATCCCCATAGTGACTATACGAACGCACCCCGCTAACTAGCTAGCCATTTCACATCGCTTACACCAGCCTAATCTCGGGAGTTGATAGGCTTGAAGTCATAAACAGCAAAGCTGCTGGCAAAACGCACGAAAGTGCTGTTTGAATGAATGCTTACGAGCCTGCTGGTGCCTACCATCGCTCAGTCAGACTGCTCTATCAAATCATAGACTTAATTATAACATAATAACACACAGAAATACGAGCCTTAGGTCATTAATATGGTCGAATCCGGAAACTATCATCTCGAAAACAAAACGTTTATTCTTTCAGTGAAATACGGAACCATTCTGTATTTTATCTAACGGGTGGCATCCATAAGTCTAAATATTCCTGTTACATTGCACAACCTTCAATATTATGTCATAATTACGTAAAATTCTGGCAAATTAGTTCGCAACGAGCCAGGCGGCCCAAACTGTTGCATATACCCTGACTCTGCGTGCAATGAACGCAAGAGAAGTGACACAATTTCACCTGGTTAATATTGCCTGCTAACCTGGATTTCTTTTAGCTAAATATGCAGGTTTAAAAATATATACTTCTGTGTATTGATTTTAAGAAAGGCATTGATGTTTATGGTTAGATACAGTCGTGCAACGATTGTGCTTTTTTCGCAAATGAGCTTTTGTTAAACCCACTGTGTGGGTGTGTGTGGACTAGAGGTCGACCGATTAATCGGAATGGCGCATTTGCACAAAAGCGCATTTGCGAAAAAAGCACAATCGTTGTTTGGCGAAGTTGGCTGTATTTGTTAGGAAGAAATAGTCTTCACACAGTTTGCAACGAGCCAGGCAGCCCAAACTGCTGCATATACCCTGACTCTGTTGCAAGAGAAGTGACACAAAGAAATTCATGTTAGCAGGCGATATTAACTAAATATGCAGGTTTAAAAATATATACTTGTGTATTGATTTTAAGAAAGGCATTGATGTTTATGGTTAGGTACCTTTTTCGCGAATGCGCACCGCATTGATTATATGCAACGCAGGACATGCTAGATAAACTAGTATTATCATCAACCATGTGTAGTTAACTAGTGATTATGATTGATTGATTGATTGTTTTTTATAAGATAAGTTTAATGCTAGCTAGCAACTTACCTTGGCTTCTTACTGCATTCGCGTAACAGGCAGGCTCCTTGTGGAGTGCAATGAGAGGCAGGTGGTTAGAGCGTTGGACTAGTTAACTGTAAGGTTGCAAGATTGAATCCCCGAGCTGACAAGGAAAAAATCTGTCGTTCTGCCCCTGAACAAGGCAGTTAACCCACCGTTCCTAGGCCGTCATTGAAAATAAGAATGTGTTCTTAACTGACTTGCCTAGTTAAATTAAAGGTGTAAAAAAAAAAAACGCCCAAATCGGTGTCCAAAAACACCGGCCATTCCGATTAATCGGTCGACCTCTAGTCCACACACACCCACACAGTTGTGAAGAGGGCACGCCAGCGCCTTTTCCCCCACAGGAAGCTGAAAAGATTTGGCATGGGCCCTCGTATTCTCAAAAACTTCTATAGCTGCACCATAGAGAGCATCTTGACTGGCTGCATCATGACTTGGTATGGCAAATGCACCGCTTTCGACCACCGCTTTCGACCCTGCCATCCAGGACCTGTATATCAAGTGGTGCCAGAGGAAGGCCTGAAAATGTGTCAAACTTCAGCCACCCAAGCCATAGACTGTTCACTCTACTACCTTCCGAAAACGGTACCGGAGCATTGGCTCTCGGGCCGACAAGCTCAGAGACAGCTCTACCCCCAAGCCATAAGACTGCTACGCACACTCACTAGACTATACAGTGCCTGCAGAAAGTATTCACACCACTTGACTTTTTCCACATTTTCTTGTGTTACAGTCTGAATTTTAAATGGATTAAATTGAGATTTTGTGTCACTGGCACAATACACACAATACCCTTAATGAGTGGAATAATGTTTTTAGAAATGTTTACAAATTAAATAAAAAATGAAAAGCTGAAATATATTCAGTCAATAAGTATTCAACCTTTGTGTTATGGCAAGCCTAAATAAGTTCAGGAGTAAAAATGTGCTTAACAAGTCCCATAATACGTTGCATGGATTATCTCTGTGTGCAATAATAGTGTTTCACATGATTTTTGAATGATTCAACCACAAACAGATTCAACCACAAAGACCAGGGAGGTTTTCCAATGTCTCGCAAAGAAGGGCACATATTGGTAGATGGGTAAAACATTTTATTTTTCAAGCAGACATTGAATATCCCTTTTGAGCATGGTGAAGTTATTAATCACTACAAAGATACAGGCGTCCTTCATAACTCAGTTGCCGGAGAGGAAGGAAGACAGGGATTTCACCATAAGGCCAAAGGTTTTCTTTTTTCTTTATTTCTCCTTTATTTAACCAGGTAGGCTAGTTGAGAACAAGGTCTAATTTACAACTGCGACCTGGCCAAGATGAAGCAAAGCAGTTCGACACATACAACAACAGAGTTACACATGGAATAAACAAACATAGAGTCAATAATACAGTAGAAAAAGTCTATATACAATGTATGCAAATGAGGTAAGATAAGGGAGGTAAGGCAATAAATAGGCCATGGTGGCAAAGTAATTGCAATATACCAATTATACACTGGAGTGATAGATGTGCAGAAGATGAATGTGCAAGTAGAGATACTGGGGTGCAAAGGAGCAAGATAAATTAATACAGTATGGGGATGAGGTAGTTGGATGGGCTATGTACAGGCGCAGTGATCTGTGAGCTACTCGGACAGCTGGTGCTTAAAGCTAGTGAGGGTGATATGAGTCTCCAGCTTCAGTGATTTTTGCAGTGCGTTCCAGTCATTGGCAGCAGAGAACTGGAAGGAAAGGCGGCCAAAAGAGGAATTGGCTTTGGGGGTGACCAGTGAAATATACCTGCTGGAGCGCGTGCTACGGGTGGGTGCTGCTATGGTGACCAGTGAGCTGAGATAAGGCAGGGCTTTACCTAGCAAATACTTGTAGATGACCTGGAGCCAGTGGGTTTGGCGACGAGTATGAAGCGAGGGCCAGCCAACGAGAGCGTACAGGTCGCAATGGTGGGTAGTATATGGGGCTTTGGTGACAAAACGAATGGCACTGTGATAGACTCCATCCAGTTTGCTGATTAGAGTGTTGGAKGCTATTTTGTCGATGACATCGCCAAAATCGAGGGTCGGTAGGATAATCAGTTTTATGCGGGTATGTTTGGCAGCATGAGTGAAGGATGCTTTGTTGCGAAATAGGAAGCCGATTCTAGATTTAATTTTGGATTGGAGACGCTTAGTGAGTCCGGAATGAGAGTTTACAGTCTAGCCAGACACCTAGGTATTTGTAGTTGTCCACATATAAGTCAGAACCGTCCAGAGTAGTGATGCTGGACGGGCGGGCAGGTGCGAGCAGTGATCGGTTGAAGAGCATGCATTTACTTTTACTTGCATTTAAGAGCAGTTGGAGGCCACGGAAGGAGAGTTGTATGGCATTGAAGCTCGTCTGGAGGTTAGTTAACACAGTGTCCAAAGAAGGGCCAGAAGTATACAGAATGGTGTCATCTGCGTAGAGGTGGATCAGAGAATCACCAGCAGCAAGAGTGACATCAGTGATGTATTCAGAGAAGAGAGTCGGCCCGAGAATTGAACCCTGTGGCACACCCATAGAGACTGCCAGAGGTCCGGACAACAGGCCCTCCGATTTGACACACTGAACTCTATCAGAGAAGTAGTTGGTGAACCAGGCGAGGCAGTTGTTTGAGAAACCAAGGCTGTTGAGTCTGCCAATAAGAATGTGGTGATTGACAGAGTCGAAAGCCTTGGCCAGGTTGATGAATACGGCTGCGCAGTAACGTCTCTTATCGATGGCGGTTATGATATCGTTTAGGACCTTGAGCGTGGCTGAGGTGCACCCATGACCAGCTCTGAAACCAGATTGCATAGAGGAGAAGGTACGGTGGGATTCGAAAAGGTCGGTAATCTGTTTGTTAACTTGGCTTTCGAAGACCTTAGAAAGGCAGGGTAGGATAGACATAGGCCTGTAGCAGTTTGGGTCTAGAGTGTCTCCCCCTTTGAAGAGGGGAATGATCGCGGCAGCTTTCTAATCTTTGGGAATCTCGGACGATACGAAAGCTATTTGGGTGAAGGAGAAATGGGGGAAGCTTGGGCGAGTTGCTGTGGGGGGTGCAGGGCAGTTGAACGGGGTAGGGGTAGCCAGGTGGAAAGCATGGMCAGCCGTAGAAAAATACTTCTTGAAGTTCTCAATTATAGTGCATTTATCGGTGGTGACAATGTTTCCTAGCCTCAGTGCACTGGGCAGCTGGTAGGAGGTGCTCTTATTCTCCATGGACTTTAGTGTCCCAGAACCTTTGGGAGTTTGTGCTACAGGATGCACATTTCTGTTTGAAAAAGCTAGCCTTTGCTTTCATGCCTGTGTATATTGGTTCTTAACTACCCTGAAATGTTGCATATCACGGGGGCTATATGATGCTAATGCAGTACGCCACAGGATGTTTTTATGCTGGTCAAGGGCAGTTAGGTCTGGAGTSAACCAAGGGCTATATCTGTTCCTGGTWWAAAAAAAATTGAATGGSGCATGCTTATTTAAGATTGTGAGGAAAGCAATTTTAAAGAATAWCCATGCATCCTCTACTGACGGGATGAGGTCAATATCCTTCCAGGATACCCGGGCCAGGTCGATTAGAAAGGCCTGCTCGCTGAAGTGTTTTAGGGAGCGTTTGAYAGTGATGAGGGGTGGTCGTTTGACCGCAGACCCATTACGGATGCAGGCMTTGAGGCAGTGATCGCTGAGATCTTGCTTGAAAACAGCAGAGGTGTATTTGGAGGGCAAGTTGGTTAGGATGATATCTTTGAGGGTGCCCGTTTTTACGGATTTGGGGTTGTACCTGGTAGGTTCATTGATAATTTGTGTGAGATTGAGGGCATCAAGCTTAGATTGCAGGGTGGTTGGGGTGTTAAGCATGTCCCAGTTTAGGTCACCTAGCAGCACGAGCTCTGAAGATAGATGGGGGGCAATCAATTCACATATGGTGTCCAGGGCACAGCTGGGGGCAGAGGGTGGTCTATAGCAAGCGGCAACGGTGAGAGACTTGTTTCTGGAAAGGTGGATTTTTAAAAGTAGAAGCTCGAAATGTTTGGGTACCGACCTGGATAGTAAGACAGAACTCTGCAGACTATCTCTGCTGTAGATTGCAACTCCGCCCCCTTTGGCAGGTCTATCTTATCGGAAAATGTTATAGTTAGGGATGGAAATTTCWGGGTTTTTGGTGGTCTTCCTAAGCCAGGATTCAGACATGGCTAGGACATCCAGGTTGGCAGAGTGTGCTAAAGCAGTGCATAAAACAAACTTAGGGAGGAGGCTTCTAATGTTAACATGCATGAAACCAAGGCTTTWAYGGTTACAGAAGTCAACAAATGAGAGCACTTGGGGAATAGGAGTGGAGCTAGGCACTGCAGGGCCTGGATTAACCTCTACATCACCAGAGGAACAGAGGAGGAGTAGGWTRAGRGTACGGCTAAAGGCTATGAAAACTGGTCGTCTAGTATGTTTGGAACAGAGAGTACAAGGAGCAGGTTTCTGGGCGCGATGGAATAGATTCAAGGCATAATGAACAGACAAAGGTATGGTAGGATGTGAATACATTGGAGGTAAACCTACGCATTGTGTGATGATGAGAGAGATATTGTCTCTAGAAACATTTAAACCAGCCGATGTCACCGCATGTGTGGGAGGTGGAACTAAAGGGTTGGCTAAGGCATATTGAGCAGGGCTAGAGGCTCTACAGTGAAATAAGACAATCAATAACCAGAACAGAAATGACAAGGCATATTGACATYAGGGAGAGGCATGTGTAGCCGAGTGATCATAGGAGTCCAGTGAGTAGTTMGGCTGGCTGGAGACACGGCGATTCAGACAGCTAGCAGGCCGGGGCTAGCAAGGTAGCAGAAGGGCCTTAGAGGGACGTCACGATGGAGGAAGTCTGTTATAGCCGCCTCCGTGCGGTTACGTCGAATAGACCAGTCGTGATGGAGTAGTAGGGTTCCGTGTAGCAAAGGGGTTCAGTCCAGTTGGCAAAATGGATATAGTGGCCCAAGAAATTGGCCGATGGATCTCTTCAGCTAACAGTCCAATATGCTCTAGACAGATAGCGGGCCGYGGCTAGCAGATGGGCATTCAGGGGACGTCGCGACAGAGGGGCCTGTTGGGCGGGGGGGAAACCCTCGGGTAGATTACGTCGGTAGTCCAGTCGTGATGGATAAGCAGGGCTTYGTGTAGTAAATGTGGTCCAAGCCAATTGGCAAACTAGGTAGAGTGGCCCAAGAAATTGGCCGATGGACCTATTCAGCTAACAGTTCGATATGCTCTAGACAGCTAGCAGGCCGTGGCTAGCAGATGGGCATTCAGGGGACGTCGTGACGTAGGAGCCAGTTGAATAACCCCCTTGGGCAGATTACGTTGGTAGTCCAGTCGTCAAGGAGCTCCGTACCGGCAGTAAAAGGGGTCCGGGCCAATTGGCAAAATAGGTGTTGTATACCCGGAGTGGCTGATGGACCTCTTCAGCTAGCCGGGAGATGGGCCTAGCATGGGCTACTCCAGGCTAATTGGTGCTTGCTTCGGGATAGAGGCGTTAGCCGAGAGTAGCCACTCGGATTGCAGCTAGCTAGCTGCGATGATCCAGGTGAAAAGGTTCAGAGCTTGTGATAGGAATCCGGGGATATGGAGAGAAAATAGGTCCGGTATGCTCTGGTTTGAATCGCATTGTGCAAATTGGCAAGAGTTTAACGAGCTAAAGGTTAGCTGATGACTGCTAGCAGTGGTTAGCTGGCTAGTAGCTAGTTAGCTTGCTAGCTTCTGTTGGGGGATTCCGGTTCCAAAGTAAAGAAAAATACTTTAGAAAAAAGCAGATCCACACCACATTGGGTGAGGCGGGTTGCAGGAGAGTATTTTGAAGTTGAGGTTTTGAAAAATATAAAAAGGATATGAAAAGAAAAAGATCTATACATGGGACACGACAGGACGAGGACAAAGACGTCTGACTGCTACGCCATCTTGGACAGACCGGTGACTTTAAAACAATTGCAGAGTTTAACCTCTCTAGGGTACGTGAGACGGTAGCGTCCCACCTCTTCAACAGCCAGTGAAACTGCAGGGCGCCAAATTCAAAACAACAGAAATCCCATAATTAAAATTCCTCAAACATACATGTATTTTACACCATTTTAAAGATACACTTGTTGTAAATCCAGCCACAGTGTCCGATTTTCAAAAAGGCTTTACGACGAAAAGCAAACCAAATGATTATGTTAGGTGAGTGCTATTCACAGAATAACACAGACATTTTTTCAGCCAAAGAGAGGATTCACAAAAAGCAGAAATATAGATAAAATGAATCACTAACCTTTGATCTTCATCAGATGACACTCATAGGACTTCATGTATGTTTGTTCGGTAAAGTTCATATTTCTTTCCAAAAATTCAGAATTTACATTGGCGCCTTACGTTCAGAAGTTCTCAAACATCCTTTGATTTTGCAGAGAGCCACATCAATTTACAGGAATAACTCATAATAAACATTGCTAAAGATACACTGTTATGCATGGAATTTTAGATGCACTTCTCCTTAATGCAACCGCTGTGTCAGATAAAAATTTAAAAAAAGCTTTACGGAAAAAGCAAACCATGCAATAATCTGAGTCGGCGCTCAGAGCCCAATCAAGACACAAATATATCCGCCATATGTGCAGTCAACATAAGTCAGAAATAACATTATAAACATTCACTTAACCTTGTGAATCTTCATCAGAATGCACCCAGGAATCCCAGTTCCACAATAAATGTTTGTTTTGTTCGATAATGTCCATCATTTATGTCCAAATTCCTCCTTGTTGTTCTAGCGTTCAGTACACTTTCCAAACTCACGACGCGCGTGCAAGTCCAGCGGAAAGTATGGACGAAAAGTAAAAAAAGTTATATTACAGTCCGTAAAAACATGACAAACGAAGTATTGAATCAATCTTTAGGATGTTTTTAACATAATTCTTCAATAATGTTCCAACCGAAGAATTCCTTTGTCTTCAGAAGTGCGATGGAACAGAGCTCGCTCTCACATGAACGCGCATGGTCAGCTCATGATAGACCTTACTCAATCCCCTCTCATTCACCCCCACTTCACAGTAGAAGCATCAGACAAGGTTCTAAAGACTGTTGACATCTAGTGGAAGCCTTAGGAAGTGCAACATTACCAATATCCCACTGTATCTTCAATAGGAGCTGAGTTGAAAATCGACCAACCTCAGATTTCCCACTTCCTGGTTGGATTTTTTCTCAGGTTTTTGCCTGCCATATGAGTTCTGTTATACTTACAGACATCATTCAAACAGTTTTAGAAACTTCAGAGTGTTTTCTATCCAAATCTACTAAAGATATGCATATTCTAGCTTTTATGGCTTTGTAGCAGGCCGTTTACTCTGGGCATGCTTTTCATCCAGACGTGAAAATTCTGCCCCCTACCCCAAAGAAGTTAATGGCTGTGATAGGAGAAAACTGAGGATAGACTTACTCCACAATACTAACCTAATTGACAGAGTGAAAAGAAGGAAGCCTGTACAGAATACAAATATTCAAAACATGCATCCTGTTTGTAAAAATGAACTAAAGTAAAACTGCTAAATATTTGTCAAAGAAATTGTCTTTATGTCCTGCATACAAAGTGTTATGCTTGGGGCAAATCCAGCACAACACATCACTGAGTACCACTCTTCATATTTTCTAGCATATTTCTGGCTGCATCATGTTATGGGTATGCTTGTCATCGGCAAGGACTGGGGAGTTTTTCAGGATAAAMATKTATGGAATAGATCGAAGCACAGGCAACATCCTAGAGGAAAATCTGGTTCTGTCTGCTTTCCAACAGACACTGGGAGACAAATTCACCTTTCACCATTTCACGGTAAAGTCTACACCTGTTGTGTTTGGCGCATGTGCCATCAAATTTGATTTGAGTAGGACTGTGAATGGATATGACTGAAAAGGACTGTGGATGGATATGACTGAAAAGGACTGTGNGGACTGTGGATGGATATGACTGAAAAGGACTGTGGATGGATATGACTGAAAAGGACTGTGGATGGATATGACTGAAAAGGACTGTGGATGGATATTATAGGTAGTGGGACAATTAGAGTATTGACATGCTGCCTCTTGGTAACTGTTACTGAAACATTTCATACAATTTTGAGCAAGCATTTAAATGAGTGAGAAAAAAAAGTAGGCCACTGTGTGTGTAAAATGACCAAAATGTGACTCCCCCCTCTCTAGCCTGATTAATGGGGGGGGTACCAAGGGATACCATGCCAGTATGTGTACGCTGATAGATTTATTATCAGGCCAATACGCTGCTGGACTCTTCACCGACCATTGCTCTCCACTCAGGGCTGAATCAATGTTTATTAGCGCTGCTAAAAGAGTTCTGTCATTAACAGATCTGCTTTAATAAGACGAAACAGGTTGATGTACCGATGAGGCCTGATGCAAATGAGGGTTGCGTCCCCAAAATGGCACACTATTCCCTACATAGTCCACTTCTTTTGACCAGAGCTCAATGGACCATGGTCAAAAGTAGTGCACTAAATAAGACATAGCGTGACATTTGGGATGCAGACAGGGACTGAGTGCCAGGACGTTTAGTTGTAACACCGTAAACTCTCTGATTTTATTAGACCCACACACATATTTACAGGGTGTGCATCCCAAAAGGCACCCTATTCCCATAGGTCTCTGGTCAAAAGTAGTGCACTATGTAAGGAGTCGGCCACATTTAAATGGGGCGCCGTTTGTAACATGCTGTACATTGTGAAAAATATTTATTCCCTGCCACAAAATGGCCTGCAAACATTGCAATCTTTTTGCCCACAAAATGACACACGTGGCCAAATGAGGTCAAAACTAGACAAAACATCTTTCATGTAAACAACGACTGGGTAAAGGATTTGTAGCACTAAAWTATGTGCTTATGATGTGTTGTGTATCCACTATGGCTTTGCTACTGTGGCCCAGTCATGCTGTTCAGTGTGTGTGTGTGTTATCGGTGAATGTGTTTGTAATCTTTGTGTGTGTAGTCTGTGAATGTGTGTTAAATGAAGCTAATGTGCATTTGATGCCAGGGACAAATGGTTCTCTCTAGGCAGACTGGGCACATGAATCTTGGCCCATTACTCTGACAGGCACATACAGTGCCTTCAGAAAGTATTCACCCCACTTTACTTTTCCACATTTTGTTTTTTCACAGCCTGAATTTAAAATGGATTAAATGTTGTTTATTTTGTCACTGGTCTGCACACAATACTCCATAATGTCAAAGTGGAATTATGTTTTTCTAAATTTTTGCAAATTAATTAAAAATGAAAAGCTGAAATGTCTTGAGTCAATAAGTATTAAACTCTTTTGTTATGACAAGCCTAAATAAGTTCAGGAGTACCAATGTGCTTAACAAGTCACATAATAAGTTGCATAGACTCTCACTAATAGTGTTTAACATGAWTTTTGAATGACTACTTTAACTCTGTACCCCACACACAAGTATCCGTAAGGTCCCTTAGTCAAGTAGTGAATTTCAAACACAGATTCAGCCACAAAGACCAGAGCGGTTTTCCAATGCCTCAGAAAGAAGGGTACCTGTTGGTAGATGGGTAAAAAAAAAAATAAGACATTGAATATCCCTTTGAGCATGGTAAAGTTATTAATTACACTTTGGGTGGTATATCAATACGACCTAACTCGGTTGCCGGAAAGGAAGGAAACCGCTCAGGGATATCACCATGAGGCCAATGGTGACTTTAAAAAAGTTAGGAGTTTAATGACTGTGATAAGAGAACTGCGGATGGGTCAACAACATTTTAGCTACTCCATAATACTAACCTAAATGACAGAGTGAAAAGAAGGAAGACTGTACAGAAWACAAATATTCCAAACATGCATCCTGTTTGCAATAAGGCACTAAAGTAAAACTGAAAAAAAATGTGACAAAGAAATTAACTTTATGTCCTGAATACAAAGCGTTATGTTTGGGGCAAATCCAACAAACCTCATCACTGAGTACCATTCTTTGTATTTTCAAGCATGGTGGTGGCTGCATCATGTTATGGGTATGCTTGTCATTGGCAAGAACTAGGGATTTATTTTTATATATATAAACTGAATAGTGTTAAGCACCTGCAAAATCCTATAGGAAAACCTGGCTCAGTCTGCTTTCCAACAGACACTAGGAGACAAKTTCACCTTTCAGCAGGACAATAACCTAAAACACAAGGACAAATATATACTGGAGTTGCTTACCAAGATGACATTGAATGTTCCTGAGTGGCCTAGTTCGAGTTTTGTCTTAAATCGTCTTGAAAATCTATGGCAACTTGAGAATGGCTTTCTAGCAATGATCAATAACCAACTTGACAGCTTGAAGAATTGTAAAAATAATAATGTGCAAATATTGTAAAATCCAGGTGTGCAAAGCTCTT
>NC_036868.1:5033320-5062421 GCF_002910315.2 Salvelinus sp. IW2-2015 | reverse complement strand
GTTAATCACCTCTCTCTCTGTATTTAGGTATGCTCTCCACTTCCTGGTTCAGAGTGGGCTCACCTATGGCATCATGATCCTCACTGGAGTAGAACACATGCACAAGTAAGTCCAGTGTGTCTGTGTCTTTCTGTGTGTTCTAGTGCCTGTGTTGGTGTGTTGTCCAGGGTATGAGTAGTCTACGAAGGCCTGTCTGAATTATGATGTGCAGACTGGCTACAGATGTCATGCTGGACTGACTCCAGAGTGGCCGTGGCTGCTGCCGGACCAATAATGTTCAAAACATCAAGCAGAGGCAGGCACACAGTGACTCGCAACGTCATCCCAACATCGCACACTGTGTTTCCCATCAGCCACTTCTTTACTTCTCATAAATCACTCTCCGGGAGTCGACCTGCATGTACCAGCAGACCACCGCAGCCTCCCGCTCTTATTTTTCAAATGTATATCTGTTACACGCTGAGATCATTGGAACACATTTTTATTCTGAATTAAGAAAGTAACTGGGGCAGTAAAAGTGTGATTAATCATAAGTTCTTTAAATGTGAGAGCCGTGTGTGCATACATGCGTATGTGCGTGCGTTTTGTATGTGTGTGCGCGCTTCAGGAGTGGTGACCTAGCTCTACAGTTTATCATTATCTGTGTTGTAGCTAACCGTGGTGTGCTGACCACAGGCAGACTACTAGATACATACAGCAGCATGTCCTGGAATACTTAACTGAGCCGTCTTGGCTAGCGGCTCCTGTCGCTAATGAAGTGATAAGATCCGTTCCTCTCTGTCTGTCTCTCTGTCTGTCTCTCTGTCTGTCTGTCTGTCTGTCTGTCTGTCTGTCTGTCTGTCTGTCTGTCTCTGTCTGTCTGTCTGTCTGAGGCGAAGTGACTGTTAAGGCGCTGGCGTAATCGTCCTGGGTTGCATCCCAAATGGCACCCTATTCCCTTTTATAGTGCACTACTTTTGAACATAGGGCTCTGGTCAAAAATGGTGTACTATACAGGGAATTAGATGCCATTTGGGATTCATCCCTGATGAGGGATTGAAAGCTGACCTGGTGATAATGATGATTGGCCATCATGGCTATCATTCCTTCCTGTTGCTTACCACCTGTTGGTGGCCATTTTCTTTGTTTTTCTCTGGCTTCATCACTTTAATAACGTCTTCTAATTATTATTTCCCCTTTGATCTCCTGTGTCTTATTGCTGGTTGCGTCCACCGCCAGTTGTTTTCAGACAAATGAGCATCAAMGCATATGAGCCTCCTCTAGCTCACCCCGTCTTTATCCTCTGCTAGCCCGGCTGGGGCACCTCTCTGTGGGGTTGCTAACTAGTTGAGTCCCATGCCCCATCTGCAGGCCCAGAGGAAACAAATTATATAGATTACTTTGATGTTCAATTGATACTACAGTGGGAAAAATAGGATTGAACAGGGTGGTAAAGGGTGGCAGACTACTGTTATTTTCTTTCTTTCTTTGTCTCCAGTTGTGTGGGTAAGAGATTGTGGTACCAGAGGTGTTCTGTCACTGAAGAGGGGTGGTGGTGGTAGCTGTCTGGCTGATCTGGACCAGAGGTGTTCTGTCACTGAAGAGGGGTGGTTGGTGGTAAGTGTCTGGCTGATACTGGGACAAGACGGTGTTCTGTCAGCTGAAGAGGGGTGGTGGTGGTAGCTGTCTGGCTGATCTGGACCAGAGGTGTTCTGTACTGAAGAGGGGTGGTGGTGGTAGCTGTCTGGCTGATCTGGACCAGAGGTGTTCTGTCACTGAAGAGGGGTGGTGGTGGTAGCTGTCTGGCTGATCTGGACCAGAGGTGTTCTGTCACTGAAGAGGGGTGGTGGTGGTAGCGTGTCTGGCTGATCTGGACCAGAGGTGTTCTGTCACTGAAGAGGGGTGGTGGTGGAGCTGTCTGGCTGATCTGGACCAGAGGTGTTCTGTCACTGAAGAGGGGTGGTGGTGGTAGCTGTCTGGCTGATCTGGACAGAGGTGTTCTGTCACTGAAGAGGGGTGGTGGTGGTGGCTGTCTGGCTGATCTGGACCAGAGGTGTTCTTGTCACTGAAGAGGGGTGGTGGTGGTGGCTGTCTGGCTGATCTGGACCAGAGGTGTTCTGTCACTGAAGAGGGGTGGTGGTGGTGGTGCTGCTCTGGCTGAGCTGGACAGAGGTGTTCTGTCACGTGAAGAGGGGTGGCTGGTGGTAGCTGTCTGGACTGATCTGGACCAGAGGTGTTCTGTCACTGAAGAGGTGGTGTGGTGGTGTGCTGTCTGGCTGATTGGAGACCGGAGGTGTTCTGTCACTGAGAGAGGGGTGGTGGTGTAGCTGTCTGGCTGATCTGGACCAGAGGTGTTCTGTCACTGAAGAGGGGTGGTGGTGGTAGCTGTCTGGCTGATCTGGACCAGAGGTGTTCTGTCACTGAAGAGGGGTGTGGTGTAGCTTGTGTCTGGCTGATCTGGACCAGAGGGTTCTGTTACTGAAGAGGGTGGTGGTGGTAGCTGTCTGGCTGATCTGGACCAGAGGTGTTCTGTCACTGAAGAGGGGTGGTGGTGGTAGCTGTCTGGCTTGATCTGGACCAGAGGTGTTCTGTCACTGAAGAGGGGTGGTGGTGGTAGTGCTTGGCTGCTGATCTGGACCAGAGGTGTTCTGTCACTGAAGAGGGGTGGTGGTGTGGCTGTCTGGCTGATCTGATTCAGTGTTCCAAGCCACACACTGCAGCCATGTCCTCAGGTGTGACGGCGCATGTTCCTCAGGTGTGTACGGCGCCAGGTCTGGGTTCCAGTAAGTGTTTGGGTATGACGCGGATGGGTCTTGCAGCGATGAGTGAGCGATAAGTCGTCCATGCAGGGTGTGACGCGCATGTCCTCAGGTGTGACGCGCATGTCCTCAGGTGTGACTCGCATGTCCTCAGGTGTGACGCGCATGTCCTCAGGTGTGATTCGCATGTCCTCAGGTGTGACTCGCATAGTCACAGGTTCTCACAGTGGTGCTGAACGAGCAGAGTGCTCTGAATGCCCTCGTCTCTCCATCCTGACCTTAGTGTTCTGCAGGGAGCTCGACTGCATGCGTCATCGCCACGGAGTGTGTGAACAGACTGAGAGTGTGTTGTACTCCCAGAGACTTGAAACATGTCTCCCCTAACATACTCACACACTTATTTCCTCCCTATGGGGATGTGTGTGTGTTGTGCACATGTACTGGCTGTGTCTGAGGCTGTGTTCCAAACACCACCCTATTTCCATCCACTATGGGTCCTAGTCAAAARTAGTACCCTAAATAGGGAATAGGGTGCCATTTTGGGAGGCTGTCTGGGAGTAGCAGGGCCATTATATCCACTTTGCCTCATTACTGAGTTCAGAGCAGAGGAAGGGAGGGAGATTGGAAGAATGGGAGGGAGCAGAGTGTGGGAGGGAGGGAGAAAGAGGGTAGGCTAGGTGTAGATGAGGATGAGAGAGTGAGATCGAGAGAGGGTGGAAGAAAGATGGAGAAAGATGTGCCAAGGACATACCAAGCTTTAAGCTAGTGCATACAGATCAACACAGAGCCCCCGCCAAATCACCTGCTCTGCTCAATAATGAGACTGCAGGAGCAGGTGTGTGGCTGACAGACTGGCTGACAGACTGGCTGACAGACTGGCTGGCTGGCTGAAACACAAGCTGCTCTACATCCTGCCGGGATGATTATGGGATTTTGTCACCTTAAAGAGAAACATGTCAAGGAAGTTGAAGGTCATTATTTGACTGATATACCCGGATCCCTGTTGTCCATCCATGTGTTCTGTTTTTATTTCCCCCTTGTCTCTTTTACTGGCAGTAATGCAGAGGCTATGTAGTGTAACATATCCCTGTATCAGTCTCATTTGGCTCTGTTACCAGACCACTCATCATTCATGTTAATGGTCATGGGAACACCATGCAGCACCACATCCAGACTGCATCACATCCCCACAGCAGGACCTGCACCACATCCCACATCCCCACAGCACCACATTTCCCACAGCAAGGACTGCACCACATCACCCCCACAGTACCACTCCCACGGACTGCACCACATCCCATCCCCACAGCAGACCACAATCCCACACATCCCACAGCGCAACCACATCCCCACAGCAGACCGCACCACATCCCAACATCGGGACCGCACACCATCCCCACACACCACATCCCGACACGCACCACGCAACTTGCCCACACCCGATCACAGGACCGCACCAAGCTCACATCCCCACAGCATCACAGCACCGCACACCACATCCCCACACACCTCATCACCACACCCACAAGTCACCACATTCCCCACATCCGGACCGCAACCACATCCCCCACAGCAATCCGCAACCCACGATCAACCCCCAACATCCCCACCATCCGGGACCGACCAATCCCACAATGCCAACATCACATCAATGGACCGCCACCACATCCCACATCCCACCCACATCCCCAGCAGACCGCGACCACATCCCATCACCCAGCAAGCACACCAATCCGGACCACCACATCCCAAGCAGACCGCACCACATCCCCACATCCACCCACCCACAGCCGGACCGCGACCAACATCACCAGAAGACACCACAACATACTTATTGTCCTTCTTCAGATCATTCAGGGAAAGGGGATACCTAGTTCAGTGTCAATGAGTATCAACTGAAATGCTGTCTTTCCCCCATATAACCCAACCCCTCTGAATCAGAGAGGTGGCGGGGGCTGCCTTAATCGACATACACGTCTTCGGCGCCCAGGGAACAGGTGGCGTACAAACACTTGGTTGCTGGGCAGAATCAACATAATTTTTACCTTGTCAGCTCGGGGGATTCGATCCGAGTAACTTTCGGTTACTGGCCCGGCGCTCTAACCACTAGGCTAACCTGTGCGATCATGAAGACGATCACAGCTACAGTTAAATTCTTTCTGTTTCCTACACTGAAGGAATTGATTAAGAAGCAAATCAATGCTAGTTTCCACAACTCAAGACAACTGTTAACAAAATATTAACATGTGTATGGATTGTGAAGATTGGAAAATGAGGCTATACATTTGCTGCCTAAATCCCACAACAAATATCCAGAAAGCGTGACAGCAGTATTATCATAGAGCCATTATTGCATGCGAACTCTCTTCCATCTCATATTGTTCAAATGAACAGCAAACCTGGTTTTGAAAAACACCTCACAGCACAACTCCTCTTCCCTATTGTGACCCTAGTTAGTTTGTGTGTACGTATTCATATATGAAGGCCAAGTGCTACATTTTTTAAATGTATGTAGTTCTGTCCTTGATGTTGTTGTCAATTAATGTTCTGTATTATTTCATTGTTGGTGTGGACCCCAGGAAGAGTAGCTGCTGCTTTCACAACAGCTAATGGAATCCTTAATAAAATACGAACTACTTACATAAGTGTACATAGATGTTCATCTAGACTTACTGTAGGTGAACTATAGTGATTTTGTCTTCTGTATTATTTTTACCTCAGTGTACTGTTCTGGGTGGTGGCCCTGGGCTATTCCTCAGCTTCTGTCAGATCACACGCGTGTACTGTCTTCGACTTATTTGGCATGTACTCTGCTGACTTCACAGGTAAGACTTCTCTTTTTTCTCTCCGTCTGTGGTTGGGTCAAGGCTTGGGTGGAGTAATACAGTGCCCTTGATGTCCTCATTTAATATTGTTTGGAAGACTGTGCGAAACCATTGCCTGATTAATGGACAGCTTTATCTTAACGACTATAGCTTTTTTTTTCATGATACTCTCTTATTCCCTTTCCCCCTTCTCTCTCTTTCATTACTGCTCCCTCTCTCGCTCTCCCTCTTTCTCTCTCCCTCTTTCTCTCCCTCTTTCTCTCTCCCTCTTTTCTCTCTTTCTCTCTCCTCTCTCTCTCTTCTCTCTCTCTGTCTTTTTTCTCCATCTTTTTCTATTTCCATCTCTCTCCCTCTCTCTCTCTCCTTCCCCCTCCCTCCCTCTCTCTCCTCTCTCTCTCTCTCTCTCTCTCTCTCTCCATCTTTTTCTATTTCCATCTCTCGCTCTCCCCTCTTCTTCTTTCTCTTCTCTCTTCTCTCTGTCTCTCTCAGGCCTATGATGGTGATAACACAGAAGATCACCAGTTTGGCGTTTGAAATCCATGATGGTAAGAAGCTTATTTTCTTCAAACCAGACATGGAGTATATATACTCATCAAAATATAACCGCAACATGCAAAAATGTATTAGGCCCTAATCAATGGATTTCACATGACTGGGAATACAAGCAATGCATCTGTTGGTCACAGAAACCTTAAAAAAAAAAAATAGGGCGTGGATCAGAAAACCAGTCAGTATCTGGTGTGACTACCCTTTACCCCATGCAGTGCGACACATCTCCTTCGAATAGAGATGATCAGCCTGTTGATTGTGGCTTGTGGAATGTTGTCCGACTCCTCTTCAATGGCTGTGCGAAGTTGCTGTATATTGGTGGGAACTGGAATACRCTGTCGTACAAATCAATCCAGAGCATTCCAAACATGCTTAATGGGTGACATGTCTGGTGAACTGGGACATTTTCAGCTTCCGGGAATTGTGTACAGATCCTTTCGACATTATCATGCTGAAACGAGGTGATTGYGGCGGATGAATGGCATGACAATGGGCCTCAGGATCTCATATAGTTATCTCTGTGCATTCAAATTGCCATTGATAAAATGGAGGCTGCTGAGGGGAGGACGGCTAATAATAATGTCTGTAACGGATCAAATAGAATGGCATCAAACACATGGACACCATGTGTTTGATGTATTTGATACCATTCCACTAATTCMGCTCCAGCTATTACCAYGAGTCTGTCCTCCCCAAATATGGTGCCATCAACCTCCTGTGGATRAAGTTAATTGTGTTAGTTGTCCATCGCTTATGTCTGCCCATACCATAACCCCACCACCACCATGGGGCACTCTGTTCACAACGTTGACATCAGCAAACCGCTCGCTCACACGTTGCCATACACTTGGTCTGTGGTTGTGAGGCCGTTTGGACGTACTGMCAAATGATTAAAAACAACGTTTCAGGCAGCTTATGGTAGAGAAATTAACATGTGTGACAAAACTGCACATTTTAGAGTGGCCTTTTGTCCCCAGCACAAGGTGCACCTGTGTAATGATCATGCTGTTTAATCGGCTTCTTGATTTGCCACACCTTTCAGGTGGATGGATTATCTTGACAAAGGAGAAATGCTCACTAACAGGGATGTAAACAAAATGTGAGAGAAATAAGCTTTTTGTTTGTATGGAACATTTCTRGGATCTTTTATTTCAGCTCTTGAAACATGGGACCAACACTTTACATTTTGCATTTATATTTTTGTTCWGTGTATTTCTGGATTAGTCACATGTCTCTTCCTCTGAAGTCAGATGGATGAAAAGGAAGGAAWCTTTAGTAACATGGGATATTCCTCACATCACAATGCCCACACGGCTGGAATATCTCACATACCATCTCTATTTTTCCATAGAGATGTGGAGGAGTTGGATCATACGGTTGTATTGTTTGTGAGCACACTGTTTCTATTGTACTCTGATAACTGAACGAACAGAAGGTAAAAGAGAGAAAGAAAGCAGAATAGAAAGTATGTTTGAGAGAATAAGTAAGATTCAATAGTTTTCAAAAAGATAGCACACACACACACACACAACACCACACACACACACACACACACACACACACACACACACACACACACACACACACACACACGGTGACTCGCTCTGCTCTGGAACAGTGTTTCCCAAGTCCTCCAGTAGACCCCAACAGCACACCTTTTCCTTGTAGCCTTGGACAAACACAGTTGATTCAACTCATTGAGGGCTTGATGATTCGTTGACAAGTTGAATCCGGTGTGGGGAAAACTGGAGGACTGGAGTTGGGAACCASTGGTCTCACGTGTCACATGACGCTCCAAGCTGCATTTCTTGATCCTGTTGGATCCCCTGTGGTGCCTCTCTCTCCCTCCTGCCTTTTTCCCCATCCTCCTCCTACGTTATATTGCATTACACCTATTATCCTTGAACCCTGCGCTACATTCTCCTATCTACAAGTAACTGCCAAAATAAAGGAAACACCAACATAAAGTGTCTTAATAGGGCGTTGGGCACCACGAGCCAGAACAGCATCAATGCAACTTGGCATAGATTCTATAAGTGTCTGGAACTATATCGGAGGGATTCGAAACCATTCTTCCATGAGAAATTCCATAATTTAGTGTTTTGTTGATGGTGGTGGAAAACGCCATCTCTGGCACTGCTCCAGAGTCTTCCATAAGTGTTCAATTGGGTTGAGGGAGATCTGGTGACTGAGACGACCATGGCACATGGTTTACATTGTTTTCATGCTCATTAAACCATTCAGTGACCACTCGTCCCCTGTGGATGGGGATATTGTCATCTTATTGGGGCAGACGCATGGTAGAAAAAAGAATAGCCAAAAGAATGGCCTGCTCAGCATTTTTATACATGACCCTAAGCATGCTGGGAAGTGAATTGCTTAATTWACTCAGGAACCGCACCTATGTAGAAGCACCTGCTTTTAATGTACTTTGAATCCCTCATTTACTCAAGTGTTTGCATTATTTTGGCAGTTACCTGTATCTATGTACAGTATGTATGTAAACTCAGCAARAAAATAAACGTCCTCTCACTGTCAACTGTGTTTATTTTCAGCAAACTTAACATGTGTAAATATTTGTATGAACATAACAAGATTCAACAACTGAGACATAAACTGAACAAGTTCCACAGACATGTGACTAACAGAAATGGAATAATGTGTTCCTGAACAAAAGGGGGGTCAAAATCAAAAGTAACAGTCAGTATCTGGTGTGGCCACCAGCTGCATTAAGTACTGCAGTGCATCTCCTYCTCATGGACTACACCAGATTTGCCAGTTCTTGCTGTGAGATGTTACCCCACTCTTCCATCAAGGCACTGCAAGTTCCCGGACATTTCTGGGGGGGGAGTGTGTATGTGTGTGTGTGAGAGACAACGTAGACTCTGCTCCCTGGCTTCCTTCACCTAGGTGAAGGCCTGTGACAGATGCTAGGGACATCTAGCCTGGTCCCAGATCTGTTTGTGCTCTCTTCCCAACTAGCAGGAGTTATGGGACATCCTGATTGGCCAGTGTTTTACTGTGTTCCCAGTATGGGACATTGTGGTTGGCCTGTGTTTGCTACTTCCCTTGGTACCTGTTCGATCTAACAACACAGAAAGGTCTGTTTGAGATCCAAACTAAAGGTGGATGAAATGACCTTGTGTTTGGGAATGAACTTGTCCTAGTTTGTTTACGATCAGAAGAGGAGAGTGAATGTGTAAGCATTCTGGAATGTGTTCTTTCTGCCTTTTTTTAGCAGTCACTCATGCAGTCTTGTAGTCTGTCCTTGTGTCAAACAAAACCAAACAAGTCTGTGCTCAGGTCCGACATTACCACCCTTACTCCGTTCTCATTGTCTAGGGAGTCTTGAGTTATGCCCTACTGTGTTGTTAGTTATTGAGCCTGTTAATGGAGCCAGATTTGGGGCGACGGTGCCGCCCAGTATTGGTGTTGGCACCTCTCCTCTCCTCCAGTCCCCAGCAGGCATTAGGCTGTAATGTGAGCTGAWTAGCTGTGCTAATCTTGTTATCAGCATAATGGCCGCCATAAACAACACAGAATTATTCGGCCTGTTTCACTCCGTTCGCCTCGTCCCCGGTGTGCGGCGCGGGACRAGACAAAGCGCTGCGGCGTGGAGGCGGGGTTGGTGAGACAACAGGGACGCGCACTTCCTGGAAGTCAATTTATCCTCCTTTAATTAGCCCATAGATCAGCGGGGACCTGCAGAGAGTGAGAAAGAGAGACCACAGGGATGTAATGGATATCATTACAGGAGAGGACAAGACACTACTGAGTTCTCAGACCACTGCCTCTCTCTGGGACTAAGCCTATGGGCAGGGAATGGTGGCCTCACCCTTGTCAACCATGTACTGTAGACTGTTATGACATGTTGTTTTCATTCCCTTCCATTGCAAAGTCAGGATCTTTGAATGAACTTTGAAACCAAACCCCACTGATCAAAAGCAAGCATTACATATGCGTTCTTCTCTACCTCCCTGCCCCAACAGGAATGTGCCGGAAAGAGGAGCAGCTGACCCCAAATCAGAAGGTCCTGGCTATAAGGTATGTTTTACAGGTATGTTTTAGTTATTTTGAGAAGAAAATGGCCGCTTCCTGTATGAGCCTGTGAGGACGGTCTAATTGGCTGTCTAGTCTGGGGGATGACAATACCCTCTTCCACAGGGCACGAGTGGTCACTGAATGGTTTGTTAGGGTTGGGACATTATTCCACAGGCCACAATCAACAACCTGATCAACGCTATACGAAGAAGATATGTCGCGCTGCATGAGGCAAATAGTGGCCACACCAGATGCTGACTAGCTCCATTTTTGTGTGTATGGAACATTTCTGGGATCTTTTATTTCAGCTCATGAAACATGGGACCAACACTTTACATGTTGCATTTATATTTTTGTTCAGTGTGTATTGTTGTTTCTCTGGAGAGAGGGGAGCTTTGGGGATTCTAACTATGCATGTATCACAGTCTGTACTGTCACTGTAATTACTGTAGTGACTGTTGTGATTGTCTGTGAGAGACCGTTTCTTTGTGTCACAGCCCTTACTGTCAATGTGTTGTGATGGTCTGTGTGTCACAGCCCTTACTGTCACTGTTGACTGTGTTGTGATGGTCTGTGTGTCACAGCCCTTACTGCCACTGTTGACTGTGTTGTGATGGTCTGTGTGTCACAGCCTTACTGTTGACTGTGTTGTGATGGTCTGTGTGTCACAGCCTTACTGTTGACTGTGTTGTGATGGTCTGTGCGTCTCCTCCCCTGCAGGAGGTTGACTGTGTTTGTGATGGTCTGTTGTGTCTCCTCCCCTGCAGGAGGTTGACTGTGTTGTGATGGTCTGTGTGTCTCCTCCCCTGAGGAGGTTGACTGGTTGTGATGGTTGTGTCTCCTCCCCTGCAAGGAGGATGACTGTGTTTGTGATGGTCTGTGTGTCTCCTCCCCTGTAGGAGGTTGACTGTGTTGTGATGGTCTGTGTCTTCCTCCCTGCAGGAGGTTGACTGTGTTTGATGGTCTGTGTCTCCCTCCCTGCAGGAGGTTGACTGTGTTGTGTGGTCTGTGTGTCTTCTCCCCTGCAGGAGGTTGACTGTGTTGTGATGGTCTGTGTTCTCCTCCCCTGCAGGAGGTTGACTGTGTTGTGATGGTCTGTGTCTCTCTCCCCTGCAGGAGTTGACTGTGTTGTGATGGTCTGTGTCTCTCTCCCCTGCAGGAGGTTGACTGTGTTGTGATGGTCTGTGTGTCTCCTCCCTGCAGGAGGATGACTGTGTTGTGATGGTCTGTGTCTCTCCTCCCCTGCAGGAGGTTGCCTGTGTTGTGATGTCTGTGTCTCCTCCCCTGCAGGAGGATGACTGTGTTGTGATGGTCTGTGTCTCCCTCCCCTGCAGGAGGTTGACTGTGTTGTGATGGTCTGTGTCTCCTCCCCTGCAGGAGGATGACTGTGTTGTGATGGTCTGTGTCTCCTCCCCTGCAGGAGGATGCCCAGTCTGCTGGAGTACTTCAGCTACAACTGTAACTTCCTGGGCATCCTGGCCGGCCCCACCTCCTCYTACAACGATTACATCGCCTTCATCGAGGGCACGCTCTGCCGTCGCAGTAAAGACCACCAGACCAACGGGAAGACCAACGGCAGACACAAACAGACTGACCCCTCCCCAAACGTAAGCACTGGTCTCAAATGCCACTATGATTTTTGGAAAGTTACCAAATCGGCAGCATTTTCATGCCACGTTACTCTCAATGCTTGTCTGGAACTTTCTAAGACAGGAAAGCATTTCTGTGTAGTAAATGCACAGTATTCCCTAGTCACTTCATTGTTCACTGAATGAACAACAACATGGCTGTCTTTTGACTTTCTCGTGAAGCTCTCAATTATGTAAAGCAGATGTGAGTCTTCGCTGAGTGTGCTTCCTAAATGGCACCCTGTTCCCTTTATAGTGCACTACTTTTGACCATGGGCCCTGGTCAAAGGTAGTGAACTATATAGGGAATAGGGTTCTATTTGGGACAGAGTGTTTTTATTGGCTGATGTCCCCCCCTTCCTCTTCTTCAGATTGAAGTCGTCCGTAAACTGGCCACCTGTTTCTTCTCCCTCATGGTTTTCCTGTCCGTGTGTAAAGTGTTCCCTGTGGAACGGAACATCGACGACGACTTCATCGCAAACACGCCCTTCTACGCCCAGGTGGTCTACCTCTACCTGTCCATGCTTACCACCCGGCCCAAGTACTACTTCGTCTGGACGCTGGGTGGGTCTTCTCTCTTTTCCGTTGGCTGATTCTCAACCCTTGTTTTTTAAAATGTTTTTTTGAAGGGTGCACTCGTCATTAACAATGGTTGAAACTCCCTTCCGCCAAAGCTTAAACCAATCCAACGCTTTCAAATCCATTACAGGGGATAAAGGGAGAAGGGAGGAGAATCTGGATGTAGCCTTTGTCAGTTTTCAATAGTAAATCTCTTTAGGCCTGTATTCATTGATTGACCCAGAAACCAATTCTTAGCTGCAATATGCTCTGTTATTCCATGTTGACAAGTAACCCCTCACAGACTGAGAACAGATGAGCTTTGTAAGGGGGTGAGATCAGTCCGACTGTGTTTGTGTGTGTGTGTGTGTGATTGTTTGCAGCAAGGTGTGCGTCATAGAGAGTATGGTGATAACAAGCAAGTAGAGGTGGGACTCAATTAAACCTTCTCTACACACACACACACACACACACACACACACACACACACACACACACACACACACACACACACACACACACAGAGAGAGAGAGAGCACGGCCTGTATAGCTCCTGTATTGTCCTTCACTGTGATAATACACTGTTATTAGAATGATAATGTTATTAATGATATTATCATCACTAAGAAATGGGGTACTTTGTGGATGTACAGTACAGTGATGGGACATGAAAAAGACCGGGACTCATTCAAAGGGGCGTCAAGAGTTGTGCACGATAATACTGAGAATACGCCATATAAAGGCAATTTCCCTGACGTTTGCGGAGAGCACTTTCATGATAAACCGTGCAGATAAATGACCTTTAAACGTAAATTACCTTTAAAAGTCAAGTGCAATGCGCTTGTTGACAATTCGCCTTTGACTGAATGCCTGCCTGGAGATGGTGTTCCTGAAAGCATGTGTTTGAATTCTTAACAGCTGATGCCATCAACAATGCAGCAGGATTTGGATTCAATGGATACAACAGTGACGGCTCACCACGGTGGGATCTCATCTCCAATCTGAGGATAATGGATATTGAGGTGAAATGTTGAAACATTAGTAGTCTTCACTCATGTATGTTTTTCACAACTCTTTCTATTACAATCTACAGTTAATGTATGTATACTGATGTTGTCCTGCTCTCCTTGGTTCCAGTTTGCCACCAGCTTCAAGATGTTCCTTGACAATTGGAATATACAGACGGCACATTGGCTCAAAAGGTACAGAAACCAGGCTTAGTCTGTAATTGGTAAAGACAAAGAGACTTGGTCATCATTTCTTTCTGGAATTATCAACATTAGCTTTCTGACACATTGTACATACTATTTAAATACATTGTAATTGCAGTATAGGTTTCAATGCTCTAAATCATTTGTGGATACGCCTAAAGCAAGTGCTCTGAGGTCTTGTCTGTCTGTAAAAGTCTGCCACCTAGTGGAGTCAGTTAGCGCTAACAGTCTGCTTTATCTTTATACTGAGTATACCAAACATTAGGAACACCTTCCTAATATTAAGCTGCACCCCCTATTGCCCTCAGAACAGCCTCCATTCATCGGGGCATGGACTCTACAAAGTGTTGACAGCATTCCACAGGGATGGTGGTMCATGTTGACTCMAATGCTTCCCACAGTTGTGTCAAGTTGGCTGGATGTCCTTTGGGTAGTGGACCATTCTTGATACCCACGGGAAACTGTTGAGCGTGAAAAACCCAGCAGCGTTGCAGTTCTTGACACAAACTGGTGCGCCTGGTACCTACTACCATACCCCGTTCAAAGGCACTTAAATATTGTTTTCTTGCCCATTCACCATCTGAATGGCAGACATACACAATCCATGTCTCAATTGTCTGAAGGCTTAAAAATCCTTCTTTAACCTGTCTCCTCCTCGTCATCTACACTGATTGAAGTGGATTTAACAAGTGACAGGGATTTTAGCTTCCACCTGGATTCACCTGATCAGTCTATGTCATGGAATGAGCAGGTGTTCTTAATGTTTTGTGCACTCTGTAGTCTGCACACAAGGAAATTGGAGTGGATTTATCAGTGAGAGGTTATTATGAGGTCTTGCTGTGCTGTTGTGTTTGACTGGCTGGTTGTGTGTGTGTGTGCAGGGTGTGTTACGAGCGCTGTCCCTACAACCCCACAGCGGCTACCTTCATTCTGTCAGCCATGTGGCAYGGAGCCTACCCTGGATACTACCTCACCTTCCTCACTGGCATCGTGGTCACACTGGCTGCACGTGCCGTGAGTACTGTATCTCTGAGAAAGAGAGAGAGACTCACTGTCCTCTCAAGGTCTGGCCTGAATAAAGCATATTTATTAGAGTCTGGTGCTGAGTCCCAAATGGCACCCTATTCCCTATATAGTGCACTACTTTTGACCAGAGCCCTATGGGTACCTTATGGGTTCTGGTCAACAGTAGTGCACTATATAGGGTTAAATTTGGGATGCAACCTGAGTCCAGCTGGACTGCACAGATAACAGGCCAGCCAGACAGASGGAGAGGAGACCGGGCAGGACTCCGGCTAAGGGAGCGTCACCTGAGACACTTTGAGACTCACTGAGGCAGACGACCGCTGGTGGATGAGCTGCTGGGAGAGAAAGTTCAATTGGAAATGCATTACTTGACTCTTAAATTGCGTCCCAAATGGCACGCTATTCCCTAGTGCACTACTTTTGACCAGGGCCCATGCACTATATAGGGAATACGGTGTCATTTGGGACACAGTCTTAGATATGGTAACTGTAAACGAGGGAGGGAGAGAGTTAAGGGCAGTGCAACATATTTTAGATTTACAAGGGCCGTTTGTTGTAAACTTAGATTTTCATTGTTTCACTTCTTATTTTACTCTGAATTCATTGCTTTGGTTATWATTTTTTTCTCCAGATGAGACACAACGTGAGGCCGTACTTCCTGGGCTCGCCTTCACTCAAGCTACTGTATGATGTGATCACGTGGGCGGGCACCCAGGTTGCCATTTGTTACACTGTGGTGCCTTTTGTGCTGCTGTCTGTCGGGCCCTCTATGAAGTTCTACAGGTGAGTGGCCAGAAACTATGTCTACGTCCCAAATGGCATCCCATTTCCTTTATGGTGCACTACTTTTGACCATGGCCCATATGTCTCTGGTCAACAGTAGTGCACTATATAGGGAATAGCATGCCATTTGGGACATATACAGAGAACAGTACTTTACCTCACTCAAGTAAAAAAATATATATTTATAGTTTGTTACCTTGGATGGAAGTGCAAGAAGAATTGTGTTTTTGTCTGAACTTCTGACCAACAGGAGAATTTGTTGCTGAAATGTAGAGGACCGTTAGTCCCTCAAACAGACATTCATATTTAGAATATGAATAGAGCTAGCAAGCTCTAGAGATATTTGATTTATGATCTTTGAGAATAATCAAGGGCATTAAATACATTTGATGTTAACAATAATTCTACTTACACAGTGGCTTTTTGTTATTTTTCTGAGAAGTTGAATGAACATGTTGTGTGCCTGGTTGTTGATGAAAAATGTGTACAACACCAAGAGAAAGTCCTAGCAACACTTGTTGCTTGGCAATAAGGTTTTCTGATTCTGATATTGATCCCTAAATCATCCTCTCTCGCCTCTGTCCCCAGGTCCTGGTACTTCAGTGTCCACATCGGCTGTGTCCTCCTGGCCGTAGCACTGCCAGTCAAGCCCCGACACCTGCGCCTGAAGGAAGCTCCCGTCCTCTCCCACCAGGACTCCACCTCCACAGATGGCCACTGCAACCAGAAGACCAAAGCCACATGAAGCAGATTCGGAGACCAGCAGCGGTGCACACACACAGAGACTAGCACCAAGGACTGCAGGGACTGTCCAACACATTATTAGAGAGCGAGACTGTCCAAGCTGTGTTTTGGAGTTGGATGACGATTCTCATTTGTTCACGTGAGAAGGGATGGATGGACTGAAAGCTTTGTGATTTACCTATTTAGTGCACTACTTTTGACCAGAGCCCTATGGGCCATGGTCAAAAGTCGTGCACTAGAAAGTGAATAGGGTGCCAATAAAATTTGATTTGATTTGGAACGCAGCCCCCTACTGTATTATGAGGACTATTGGCTGTGGCTCAGCGGGATGGAGGGGTCCCGAATCGATGATGAAATGCCAGTATTGTACTGTTACTGTATTATGGGAGTATGCAAACTTGCCTTATAACCTTTGTCTCTTTCTCCACCCAGTTTTTTTTTAGCTTTTGTGTATCCTCCTCAAATTGAATATTATTGTGTGTGCGGTGTTTCTCACTCAAGGTGAACAGGTTTTAGGATCAGGTGAGAGAGAGTGGAGTGGTTTCAGTTAATGGTGTTATAGTCCAGGTAAAAAGCAAAGATACAGGAAATTAGGACACAAGAATTAAAAGAGAAGGAAAACAAGATAGTGTCCTTGAGGTCTTTTCACAAAATATGTAGGGTGTCCAACCACTCTGCCCAGAAGTGGGTGAAAAAAAACACGCTTTGGTGATGAAATTTCACTTCCTTATGTTATTAAATACATTTTACCAATATCAATATGATTATTYATGTTCTGAATCGTGGGGACTTTCGCTTTCATATCATTAACATTATAGCCAAAAAGTCAKATTTTGTTACCTAATATGATAATAAGCACCGAACTCTGTTGACATAGCGGTGCAGATTTCTCATCACTTTTGAGGATTTMACTTTTTGTGGTCCTCGTCTTCAAAGTTGTTTCCGCGGGTCACAAAAAGCAAAATTAGCATGACACAAGCTGAATTAAATGTAAAATGCTTTGAAAAGAAAAAGCTTGGTATACGCTCAGTGCTCMGTTGACATTTCAGASATATGCTTGCTTTTGAAAGAAATCTTCGATAAAGGACAGGATTTTTGCATTAATATGAAAAGCGTATACTAAAATATGAAAATACTACATGTCATGTCTCAACATCTATATCTATCTTACCTCTATATTGTTTCATGTCCTCCGGATTCAAGAAGAAAGCCTGTCAGTTTGCCTTAATTCAACAACATCCAAGCCTAGCTGACGGAATGCATTTTTTCAGATTTTTGACCACTCCCACTGGAGGAGTATTTACACAATTAATATTATACTGAAGAAAAATATGAATTCAATATGCATCAATTTCAAAGATTTTACTGAGTTACTGTTCATATAAGGAAATCAGTCTATTGAAATAAATGAATTAGGCCCTAATCTATGGAYTTCACATGACTGGGCAGGGGCGCAGCCATGCGAGGGCATAGGCCTAACCAATTGGGAGCCAAACCCAGCCAATCAGAATGAGTTTTTCCCCACATAAGCGCTTTATCACAGACAGAAATACTCCTGACCCGTGGTTACACGTGGTCTGCGGTTGTAAGGCCGGTTGGACATACTGCCAAATTCTTTGAAACATTTTTGGAGGCGGCTTACGGGAGACAAATGAACATTTAATGTAATTCTCCGGCAACAGCTCTGGTGGACATTCCTGCAGTCAGCATGCCAATTGCACACTCCCCCAAAACTTGAGACATCTGTAGCATTGTGTTGTGTGACAAAACTGCACAATTTAGAGTGGCCTTTAATTGTCCCAGCACAAGGTGCACCTGTGTAAAGATAATGCTTTTTAATCAGCTTCTGATATGCCACACCTGTCAGGTAAATGGATTATCTTGGCAAAGGAGAAATGCTGACTAACAGGGATGCAAAGAAATGTGTGCCCAACATTTTTGAGAAATAAGCTTTTTGTGTGTATGGAWCTTTTATTTCAGCTCATGAAACATGGGACCAACACTTTACATGATGAATTTATATTTTTGTTCAGTGTATTTTACCCATTGGTCAAAATATGCATTTTGGATTGGACACCCTACAGTATGATGATTTTATGGTCTCAACAGGGAARATTTCCCGAATTACACCCCTTTTCCTACATACAGTAAGTCGTACACTTCTTCTGACCAGAGCCCTATAGTCCCTGGTCAAAGTAGTGCACTATACAGGGAATAGGGTGCCATTTGGGCAACACCCATGGACTTACTCCGGACTGTTTGCTTTTACTGGGTGATGTTATTGGCTCACTTCAATGTCACTTCTGTTTTCTTCTGTTGAATGTCATTGTGTGTTGTTATTATATAACGGTTTGACACAATCAAAATCTGAAAATAATGGTTGAATAGAGAAAGAAACCATTGAGGGATTATTAGGGAACGTATCAATGATGATTTAAATCAGTCACCTAAGCTCATTTAGCAGGTAATTCCATGCTGTGAGAGTAGCTACTAACCCCTTATTCATGAATTGTGTGTGAGCAGTGTGAGAGGGGAGATGGTCTAGTATTTCCATGTGTAGAGGTACATTTTGTCATTTCATGTACTTGTTATTTATGTGATTCTAATGGACTCGTGGTATGTTCGACAAAGGTGAAAASGTGGTGGAAAGGTAGGATAATTAACATAGGATCATGTTGAGCTGGAGGTGAAAGGGACAAAATTACAGTATTTATAGACCGTGCTTCTTCAGACCGTTCTGATTCTATTTTCATTACGAGGGGAAGTGAAAACTAAACCTACTTTCTTYTTGAGTCGATTGTACGTTTAGGTAAATATGGTCATTGTAAGAAACCTTTGCTTGAGGCTCTGGAGCAAAGAGAATGGAATGCTCATCATAGTGCCGAGCAGCCAACCCTGCTAATTGTTCATGTGGATGGTTTGTTTTTGTATATTATGTGATTAAAAGATGGATCTTTTTGGAACTTGACATAGTAAGTGTGATATGTAAAAGGTGAATAACTGTGGTTTAATTGTTCCTATTACATTGTTTGTCCCCATGCTCAATTGCTACCATATGCTGTAGGTTTGACAGCGAGGGAGAGAGGCGGCCAGTGGTCTAGATTACTCAGGAGAAACCAGCATGCTGAGAAGCACATGACAAAAAAAACTGACTCATACAACCTACATGGCTTAATTTACAAGTCAAGGTCATTATTTGTTCGGAAACCATATTTGTTTAAGCCCTGACAGCACTGTTTGAATGGCGTGAAGTAGGCTAGTCCTTCCTCACATAGGCCACTGTAGAATACTCATGTAAACTGTGAGTCAGAGCTTGGAAATATGTTACCTTGGCTTCATACCCCAAGGGAGTAGGCCTATAGCTTTGCACAGGCACCTGCCTCTGTGTCATAAGCAGTGCATATTATTAGATGGCATTGAATATTTCTGGTGTTGGAATGGGCCTATACACCACCCCGGCAATAACAGCTCAGCACCTGCCCTTTACTCTCCTCATAAAATGCTGGACTTTGACGTACCATACAATAATTATTAGTCAGCCTGGCAAAAGGGTTTTGAAACATTATTTTCCTCAACACAACAGCAGCTCCTTTGCAAATTAAGAGTTCACAATATTATTACATTCACAATATTTTCTAGTCCGTTAGTAATTATATTTTATTAACGTTGCAGTTTTCGGCAATGGCAAATTCAACTTGTACAGTAACTYAGTAGCCTAGTAAACCCAGCATCTCAAAGCTCCACACGTCACAGTTTGTAGGCGGGGAGAAGATGATTTGACCGACAGCGGGGAGGAAGACACCCTAGTAAGCGCTGTGTTTTTCTGGTCCACTAAAATGGCTGTTGTCGAGGATGGGGACTAGCCTGTGAGCACTACACGCATATAAGTCGAGGATTGAGAAGACTACACCGAAGTGTGGAATATTTATATTCGTTTTATTAAAAGGTATGTCACTGTGAATTGCTGTTTCTCACGTATAAGCATCGAAATGTGTCCTCCATTGATAGATGACGTTTGATTGACAGCTCGAGCACATCTGAATGTTATTGTCTGACTCTGCTTGCTAACGTTAGCAACTGCAGTCGTCTAGCAAATGTCATATTCGCTTTTAAACAAATGTTATCAACTAATTACGATCATTTCCATTTATTCAAAATACTGCAATCAATAATTGTCGCAGTCAGGCACGGACATATTATTATTTTTATTTCAGAAGATGTGATATCTCGTGCGATCTAACGTTAAGCTAGCTGACAGTCGATGGTTTAGTTAACATTCGATATGGCAAGCCAAATAAATAGCTGCTAGCTAGATCTTAATGTTGTTGGAAATTGAAATGAGCTAGCTACCTTATTATTCACTTGCTAGCTACTGTAACGGTACCAAGGTTGTCCGCTTGTTACGTTGTAGCTCSATAGTGTGCAAGTGCAGCCCACAATTCTGGGCGTTCCTGCATGTGGGCATTCCTTCACCTGCAGGAACGCCTACCCTCGAGCATCCCATTGGTTCCTGCATGAACTCCGTTGTTAACAGAACTGCAGGAAAACCGTGCCTGACAGGCGGGGGCGAAGGACACTGTCTACCTGTGTACAGCTAGCTAGCTACCCTTGTCATCCCTGCCCTTTCTTCTGTGGGGTTTATTGGCGGCTGGCATCCAACTGTATTGGGCATTAATGCCACTTACTGTACTGCCCATGCCTCCCTCCAGTCCTAGCTTAAAAATTGACAGATAGAAGTACACTATATATACAAAAGTAAATATTAGGCTATTTCAGCCACACACATTGCTGACAGGTGTATAAAATCGAGCACACAGCCATGCAATCTCCATAGACAAACATTGGCAGTAGAATGGCCTTACTGAAGAGCTCAGTGATTTTCAACATGGCACCGTCGTAGGATACCAACTTTCCAACAAGTCAGTTCGTCAAATTTCTGCCCAGCTAGAGCTGCCTTAGTCAACTGTAAGTGCTGTTATTGTGAAGTGGAAACGTCTAGGAACAACAACGGCTCAGCCTCGAAGTGGTAGGCTACACAAGCTCACAGAACGGGACTGTCGAGTGCTGCCCTCGATTGCAAAACTTACTCCCGAATTCCAAACTGCCTCTGGAAGCAACGTCACCACAATAACTTTTCGTCTGGAGCTTTATGAAATGGGTTTCCATGGCCGTGCAGCCGTACACCAGCACAAGCGTTGGCTGGTGTGATGTAAAGCTCACCGCCATTGGACTCTGGAGCAGTGGAAACGTGTTCTTTGGAGTGATGAATCACGCTTCACCATCTCGCAGTCCGACGGACAAATCTGGGTTTTTGGTGGATCCAGTAGAACGCTACCTTCCCCAATGCAKAGTGTCAACTGTAAAGTTTTGTGGAGGAGGAATAATGGTCTGGGGCTGTTTTTCACTGTTTGGGCTAGGCCCCTTAATTCCAGTGAAGGGAAATCTTAACGTTACAGTATACAATGACATTCTAGACAATTCTGTGCTTCCAACTTTGTGGCAACAGCTTGGGGAAGGCCCTTTCCTGTTTCAGCATGACAATGCCCACGTGCACAAAGCAAGGTCCATACAGACATGGTTTGTCGAGATCAGTGTGGAAGAACTTGACTGGCCTCCTCCCGAGTGGCGCAGCGGTCTAAGGCACTGCATCTCAATGCTAGAGGCTTCACTACATACCCTGGTTCGATCCTGGGCTGTATCACAACCGGCCGTGATCAGGAGTACAATTGAGCAGCGCACAAATGGCCCAGCGTCGTCCGGGTTAGGGGAGGGTTTGGCCGGGATAGGCCGTCATTGTAAAATAAGAATTTGTTCTCAACTGAATTGCCTAGTTAAATAAAATAAAAAATAGAGCCCTGACCTCAACCCTATTGAACATCTTTGGGATGAATAGGAGCGCCAACTGCAAGCCAGGCCTAATCGCCCAACATCAGTGCCCGACCTCACTAATGCTCTTGTGGCTGAATGGAAGCAAGTCCCCGCAGCAATGTTCCAACATCTAGTGGAAAGCCTTCCCAGGCGAGTGGATGCTGTTATAGCAGCAAAGGAGGGACCAAGTCCATATTAATGTCTGTGATTTTGGGATGAGATGTTCGACGAGCAGGTCACATACTTTTGGCCATGTAGTATATAAAGAGGGGTTCCTGCAGATTCAGGAATGCCCACATACAGGAACGCCCTGAATTGTGTGCCGCAATTACAACCTTTTCTTGTAGGTAGCTAGTAGCAGGCAATGATTGGTAGCAGCCCCTATTGGTTGAACAAGTCATTTCTTTCTACATCCTGATGGTGATGACTGATGATGGTGTAGCCTAATCTAATGCATCGTATCAAAGCAACAAGCGGTGTCACTGCACACACTGAGTATGCATAAACTATGCATCATTTTGATGTAAATCCCACATTTAAAAACCTTGCATTATTATTTGAGCTAGCCGACTAAACTCAACTCCACGATTTACGATGGAGTTGAGAGCTGACCAGGGTGTGCGGACTGGAGTTCTGATATCACATACAATGAAGTAAAAAAAAATWAAAAAATGATTTCAGCACCCAAAGAATAGCCCGCAATTACACGCTACATTGTTCTGTGTAACTGTGGGCTATTCTTTGGGTGCTGAAATAAAAACTTTGTGACGTCGGCTCTCCAGTCCGCCCACACTAGTTGCCGCTCAACAACATTGTAAATCATGGAGTTGAGTTTAGTCAGCAACAACCAAGCTTGCACAGATGTAATTTCTGTATGTTTATTTTTCAGTACTTTTGCTTTGGTACAGAGAAGCACAACACATAAATAGATGTAGCTCAGTCTGAACAGACAGCAGAGACACTGCAATAGTTCCAGATTTTGACCTATAGCCTAGTCTACTTATCCCTTTTATATTCACTGCATACCACAGATACTGTACTATAGCTGTTCCATCTAGGCCTATATTTGTTGCATACCACAGATACTGTACTATAGCTGTTCCATCTAGGCCTATATTTGTTGCATACCACAGATMGAAGGGATGGTCAGGTTCCAACCCTCCTCATACTAGGCCTACATCATATTAATGAAGTTACTAACTGCTGATGTAATAAGGGCTTAATAAAATACTTTTGATATTAGTCTCTAGGTCAGTGGTGCTGCTGGCCTATATTGAGCCTGTTTTTCTCCACTGTTCCCTGTCCTCTGAGCATGTGCCAGAGAGGCTGGGTGGTACCTCATCCTCATGCATAATTCAATATCAGCAGCCACAGCCAGGGGGAATAGCCTAGTCAATAAGGCTGGCCAGGACCAGTGTATGTGGAGGCATAAATTACAGAGCGAAGAGACAGCAGGCAAAAACAACCCACAGAGAGAACAGTATTATTCCCATAGGTAAGATTGCTCGGTTGTGTCAGTGTAATAATTGCGCCATGTCCTGTCTGTATGCGACAGCCGACAGGTTAATGGCGTTGACAGCAGTGCAGCACGGCGATGTGTTTTGATGTTTAGCTGCCTCGCCTCCACTTTCTATTCTTTGTGGCTGCTTTCAGCTGTTGTGTTTCTGTTGCTGCAATAGGTAGTGAGTGACGTGGGGTGGAATGCTGGAGGGCTTGTGCTGCACTCTGCTCTGTGGGGATGGAAGGAATGCTTTTAACTGGCTGTCAGCCTGCCGGCAGGACCAGGCTACTTAATCTAGTCATTCTTTTCATGTCACACAGAAGGGGTTTGTTTTTGTGGCTTGACTGACCGACGCCCACACCCATGTTAAGGTCATAGGCTTGGCTGGCTGACTGACTGAATTGTAAGCTTATATTGTCTGCGCTTGTATTGTGTTGGATAGGAATGTAGTTACTGTACTAAAACTGGCCAGTTTTCTGGAGAAACACATTATGGATGATGATTAATAAACTTGGGTTAATGGTTACAGGTAGACATCACTTAGCTACCTAGTCTATAAATCTGTCTCAAAGAGCCTGTGTGAATAGTTGTAAATATGTGATTATAAACTGGGTGGTTAGAGCCCTGAATGCTGATTGGCTGACAGCCATGGAATATCAGACCGTATACCACGGGTATGACAAAACATTTATTTTTACTGCTCTAATTACGTTGGTAACCCGTTTTATATTAGCAATAAGGCACCTTGGGGGTTTGTGGTATTCGGCCTATATATCACGGCTAATGGCTGTATCCAGGCACTCCATGTTGCAGCATCGTACCTAAGAACAGCCCTTAGCCGTGGTATATTGGCCATATACCACACCCTCTCGTGCCTTATTGCTTAATTCTTTGCAATACATTTTTGGTTGTATTTTTATGCCATTGGTGTTTACCTATGAATTTATAGTATGACCTAGGCTAAAATATATTTTTTAACTATGCCATAAACAAATGGGTAATTACAATGCAATAGCACTTTATATAACCTAGAGCCAATAACAGCAAAGCACATGCTTTGAGAAGACTAAAAAAACAAATTAGACTAGCTGCCATTTTGTGTGCCTGTAAAATATGAAGACTGTGTGTACACAACCATTGCCAAGAAGAGGCTATTCTCTGAGTGAGAAAATAAATACTGTATATGTCAGACGATGATAGCAGCCAGGAGGACTTTAATAAATCAAGCAAATATATCTTTCAACTCTTGCTGCTGTGGCTGCCTGCCTGGGTGACAATCCTGTCACCAAAGCAGTGAGTGAGTGGCCCATTGAAATCTGGCGCTGGCTTAATTCTCTGAGTCTGATGTTCTTTAAATGTCAGGAGATAGCTAGGCCTAGGCCCAGGCCCCCTGTGCTGCAGGAGCCAGATAGCACTGGAGTGAGTCGCCCGACACGCACACAGTAGTCGACCCACTTGCTGGTTGCCAGAGTCAGATAACTAGGCTATGTCCTCTGTTCTAGCTCTTCTCACACATTCACTGTTTCACACTGCTTTTTAATCCAACTCCAAATATAGCATAACCTAGCCTTTTATAAATGAAAGTTAGCCTATAACTAGTGAGGGAAAAGCATGTTTTTTGCTGTTGGTGCAAAGCTATATAAAGTGTTTATTACACTGTTAGCATTCCATGCCTTCCCACCAATGTTATCCCACCCTAACATCCCTTCTGTACTGTATCTCTCCCACAGAACTAGGGTGAGTAGAACGGAATCCCTAATCAAGTCAGTGATGCCATAATGTGTGGTTTGGCAGCCATTTTGTGTGTACCCATGCCATAGGTAAAATGTTTGTAAAGCGTTCTATTTCTATGATCTCTCCCCATGCAGGTGCTGTGGTGGTGAGGGGAAGTAGTTGCAGCCATGGACACCACCACCTCCATTAAGATGACCACTCTGGCCATCCAGAACCTCTTCAGCTACGTGGAGGAGGAGAACCTGGCAGCGCTCAAGGCCCACCTGGACAAGTTCAAGGAGGTAGACGGCAGGAGTGACGTGAGTATCCTCATACTATCTAATAGGCCTACAGGTATACTAATCTATCTGTAGTTATTATATATATGTTGCATCCCAAATGGCACCCTATCCCCTATATAGTGTGCTACGATTGATCAGAGCACAATGGGCCCTGTTCAAAAGTAGTGCCCTGTATAAAGAATAGGGTGCCATTTGGGGGACACCATCTAATAAAGGTAAAATATAGCTTAGAGAAGCGTATGTTGAAGATAAATGGGAAGATTGGGTCTATTATTGTACAAAGAAATATCGTTCATTGTGTTTCTAGTATGTCTTTCAAAATACATGCATTTTTCTCCCTCCCTAACAGAATGGTCAGACACCCCTGATGCTGGCTTCGGAGCAGGGTAGTATTGAGATTGTACAGGAGCTCATCAGGAGAGGAGCCAATGTTAACCTGGATGATGTGGTATGATAGAAGGATCATAAACCCTCTCTGTCTTTGTTCCCATTAATTTCAAAGCCTAGCCTATTATGAAGACATTGACTTCATTATAACAATCATCGTGAATGTGCCAATCATTGTGAACTCTGCCTGATGTCTCCATGGTAACGGTAGTCACCGTTGTCTCCATGGTGACCGGTGTGATGTGCTATTCTCTCTCCCTCAGGACTGCTGGTCTGCTCTGATCTGTGCTGCTAAGGAAGGCCATGTAGAGGTGGTGAAGGAGCTGTTAGAAAGCAGTGCTTACATAGAGCACCGAGACATGGTGAGATACCTGTTTGATTGGCCACAACCCCTAAGTAATAGCAGTGTTTTGGTGGTTTAATTAGCTACAGTACCAGTGATTCCAGGATTTTTCTTTATTTTTACTATTTTCAACATTTAGAATAATAGTGAAGACATCAAAACTATGAAATAACACATATGGAATCATGTAGTAAACAAAAGTGTTAAACATATCAAAATATATTTTATTTTTGAGATTCTTCAAAGTAGCCACCCTTTGCCTTGATGACAGCTTTGCACACTCTTGGCATTCTCTCAAACAGCTTCATGAGGTAGTCACCTAGAATGCATTTCAATTAACAGGTGTGCCTTGTTAATTTGTGGAATTTCTTTCCTTCTTAATGCGTTTGAGCCAATCAGTTGTGTTGTGACAAGGTAGGGTTGGTATACAGAAGACAGCCCTATTTGATAAAAGACCAAGTCCATATTATGTCAAGAACAGCTCAAATAAGCAAAGAGAAACGACAGTCCATCATTACTTTAACATGAAGGTCAGTCAATCCGGAAAATTTCAAGAACTTTGGAAGTTTCTTCAAGTGCAGTCGCAAAAACCATCAAGCGCTATGATGAAACTGGCTCTCATGAGGACCGCCGCACGAAAGGATGACCCAGAGTTACCTCTGCTGCAGAGGATATGTTAATTAGGATTAACTGCACCTCAGATTGCAGCCCAAATAAATGCCTCATAGAGTTCAAGTAACAAACACATCTCAACATCAACTGTTCAGAGCCGACAGCGTGAATCAGGCCTTCATGGTCGATTTGCTGCATAGAAACCACTACTAAAGGACACCAACAAGAAGAAGAAGAGCATTGTTTGGCCAAGAAACACGAGCAATGGACATTAGACCGGTGGAAATCTGTCCTTTGGTCTGATGAGTCTGATGAGATTTTTGGTTCCAACCGTTGTGTCTTTGTGAGACGCAGAGTAGGTGAACGGATGATCTCTGCATGTGTGGTTCCCACCGTGAAGCATGGAGGAAGAGGTGTGGGGGTACTTTCCTGGTGACACTGTCTGTGATTTATTTAGAATTCCAGCATGGCTACCACAGCATTCTGCAGCGATACGCCATCCCAACTGGTTTGCGCTTAGTGGGAATATCATTTGTTTTTCAACAGGACAATGACCCAACACACCTCCAGGCTGTGTAAGGGCTATTTGACCAAGAAGGAGAGTGATGGAGTGCTGCATCAGATGACCTGGCCTCCACAATCACCCGATCTCAACCCAATTGAGATGGTTTGGGACGAGTTGGACTGCACAGTGAAGGAAAAGCAGCTATAAAGTGCTCAGCATATGTGGGAACTCCTTCAAGACTGTTGGAAAAGCATTCCAGGTGATTACCTCATGAAGCTGGTTGAGAGAATGCCAAGAGTGCAAGCTGTCATCAAGGCAAAGGGTGGCTACTTTGAAGAATCTCAAGTATAAAATATATTTTGATTTGTTACTACATGATTCCATATGTGTTATTTCATAGTTTTGATGTATTCACTATTATACTACAATGTAGAAAATAGTACAAATAAAGAAAAACCCTTGACTGAGTAGGTGTGCCAACTTTTGACTAGTACTGTATATTATACTGTACAGTCCTATCTCAGCAGCGCTTACATAGAGCACAGGGACATGCTGAGACACTCAATCAGTTCAACTGGCCACAATCAGTAATAAGCTATAATGTTTTGGTGATTGTATGAACTTGATTTGTATGCTTGTCCCAGTCCACTTCAGTTAGTGTTTTCAAGAAAAACACAGAGCTATTCAATGTACAGGCTATGCTTGTAATGTTTTTGCATGCAAAGCCTTGAAGGTACTGTAATGTGTGCAGGATTGTGTTTGTGTACAGTAATTGATGTTGTTCTGCAGGGAGGCTGGACGGCCCTCATGTGGGCTGCCTATAAAGGCCGCGTGGAGGTAACCGAGGTTCTCCTTGAGAACGGAGCCAACCCCAACACTACTGGGCAGGTAATGGCAGTCAATCAAATACCTATTCATGACGTATTCCTCACACGGGTAATGACGTTCCTATACCTGTCATTCATAAACCCTCATGGCTAAAGAGATGCAGTACGTCACAACCCCATCTATCCAGCCATTGACTAAGTGCCTCTGACTCTCTGTCTTCCTCATCAGCAATACAGTGTGTACCCCATCATCTGGGCAGCAGGCAGAGGTCATGCTGAGATCGTCCAGGTCTTGCTGGAGAACGGAGCCAAGGTCAACTGTTCTGACAAGGTGAGACAACTGATTGGGACGCATGGCTGGGCAATGCCAACCTTTGGGTTAATGGTGGCCCACTGGGTTAGTGGTGCCCCAGTTTGGCCAGAAATGGGGACCTGTGCCAGTATGGATAACCCTGTGTGTGTCTTTCTCTCTCAGTATGGTACCACCCCTCTGATCTGGGCAGCCAGGAAGGGCAATTTTGACTGTGTGATGCACCTGCTGGAGAATGGAGCCGATGTCGACCAGGAGGGGGCGGTATGTCTCTACGCCACAGAAATACAATATCATGTTAATGAACAGAKATKYTAATGAACAGATATTCTAATGAACAGAWATKYTAATGAACAGAMATKYTAATGAACAGACATTCTAATGAACAGACATTCTAATGAACATACATTCTAATGAACAGATATTCTAATGAACAGAAGATATTCATTGTAGTGAACAGTACATTCTACATGAACAACATTCTAATGAACAGACTTCTAGATGAACAACATTCTAATGAACAGAATTCTAATGAAACAGAATATTCTAATGAACAGACATTCTAATGAACAGACATTCTAATGAAACAGACATTCTAATTCGACAGACATTACTAATGAACAACATTCT
>NC_036868.1:5021775-5032954 GCF_002910315.2 Salvelinus sp. IW2-2015 | reverse complement strand
ATTCTAATGAACAGACATTCTAATGAACAGACATTCTAATGAACAGACATTCTAATGAACAGACATTCTAATGAACATACATTCTAATGCACAGACATTCTAATGAAAATAAATGTTAATGAACATTGTTGTTCTGCAGTCTACACCTCTCACTCTGATATCACCAGTCTAAAGTCATAGAGAAAGGCTCTGAACTTCTGTTTCTCTACATCTTCCTCCAATCTTCTCCCTCCCCCTTGTAGAACTCGATGACAGCTCTGATCGTGGCAGTGAAGGGAGGTTTCCCTGAGGTGGTGAAGGAGCTTCTCAAGAGGAACCCTAACGTCAACATGACAGACAAGGACGGCAACACAGCCCTGATGATCGCTGCCAAGGAGGGCTATACTGAGATAGTACAGGACTTGCTGGATGCTGGCACCTACGTCAACATACCAGACAGGGTGGGCAAGGGAGCGCACACACAGATTGTGGATTATAAGTGCTGTATTGAGATGTGGATGTARTGTAAACTGTGTGCTGACCTGTGTTGTACAGAGTGGAGACACRGTGCTTATCGGAGCAGTGAGAGGAGGACATGTGGAGATAGTGAGGGCTCTGCTGCACAAATATGCTGACATAGACATCAGAGGACAGGTAGGGAGTCTGACGCCTGACTACTTATATATAATATATGTGTGTATGTATGCCATTTAACAGATGCTTTTATCCTAAGTGATTTACAGTCATGCATGCACACATTTAATTGAACCCACTATCCTGGCATTGCRAGCATCATGCTCTACCAACTGAGCTACAGAGACCCATAACTTGTGTCCCAAATGTCACTCTACTGCGTGTATAGTGCAMCACTTTTGACCAGGGCCCATAGTTCTCTGATGAAAATGAGTGCACTATATAGGGGATAGGGACACAGACATTCAATACTACATTATTGATGACAGTAAATGCAATCCACCTCACCTTCTGCAGGACAACAAGACAGCCCTGTACTGGGCTGTGGAGAAAGGCAACGCCACCATGGTGAGAGATATCCTCCAGTGCAACCCCGACACAGAGACCTGCACCAAGGTGAGAGAAAACACCTTACAGTAAATCTAACCATATCTCAACTATCACCAGACGCACACACAAAGTCACCTATTCTATTTAAACGGCTTTCTCACCTGTTTTTATGTGTCCTGGTGTTAGGATTTAGAGAGCCCTCTGATCAAAGCTACTAAGATGAGGAACATTGACATAGTGGAGCTTCTGCTGGACAAAGGAGCCAAGGTGTCTGCTGTGGACAAGGTATACCTCTTTTATGTCTATACCCATTTAAAGCATTTTATAAACTGGGTGGTTCGAGCCCTGAATGCTGATTGGCTGACATACTGTACTGGCTTGGGTATTTTCTATCCACATCGTCCTTTCCAGCACGGTTCCAGAAACTATGGTGGACGCGTAACCAGGCCAGTCTAGTACAGCTCGGCTTGGTTACTTAACATTATAAACTGGGTGGTTTGAGCCCTGAATGCTGATTGGCTGACAGCTGTGGTATATCACGGGTGTGACAAAACATTTATTTTTACTGCTCTAATTACGTTGGTAGCCCGTTTATAATAGCAATAAGTCACCTTGGGGGTTTGTGATATATGGACAATATACACTCCATGTTGCTTCATGCATAAGAACAGCCCYTAGCCTTGGTATATTGGCCATATACCACACCTCCTGTGGCCTTATTGCTTAAATATTTTCACGGAGTGTACAAAACATGCTCTTTCCATGACATAGTTTCCACCTGGTCAGTCTATGATCCCTAATTGATGTCAATCAGTGTAGATGAAGKGAAGGAGCCCGGTTAAAGAAGGATTTTTAATCCTTGAGATAATTGAGACAAGGATTGTATATGTTTTTCATTTAGAGGGTGACAGATTTTAGTGCCTTTGAACGGGGTATGGTAGGAGGTGCCAGGCGCACCGGTTTGAGTTTGTCAAGAACTGCAACACTGCTGAGTTTTTCATCTCAACCGTTTCCAGTGTGTATCAAGAATGGTTCACCACGGGCCTCCCGAGTGGCGCATTGCATGCAGTGCTAGAGGTGTTACTACGGTCCCGGGCTCATATGCCGGGCTGTGCCACAACCGGCTGTGGTCGGGAGTCCCATAGGACAACGCACAATTGGCCCAGCGTTGTCCGGTTTAGGGGAGGGTTTGGCCGGTTGGGCTTTACTTGGCTTATCGCGCTCTAGTGTCTCCTTGTGGCGGCCGTGCCTGCGGTCTGACCCCGGGTGCCTGCGGTCTGACCCCGGGTGCCTGCGGTCTGACCCCGGGTGCCTGCGGGCTGACCCCGGGTGCCTGCGGGCTGACCCCGGGTGCCTGCGGGCTGACCCCGGGTGCCTGCGGGCTGACCCCGGATGCCAGTTGAACGGTGTTTCCTCCGACACATTGGTGCAGCTGGCTTCCGGGTTAAGCTGGCGGGTGCACGGTTAGCACGGTTAGGCGGGCCATGTTTCAGAGGACCCATGACTCCACCTTCGCCTCTCTCCAGCCCGTTGGGGAGTTGCAGCGATGAGCCAAGATTGAAAAAAGGTGTAAAATACATTGTTTCACCACTAGTGATCAAAATGTTTGTCAATTTTGTTGCCGACTAACCAACACCCATTAACTGGTTAACAAATGGTTAAATTAATTCCAAACAGTAAAATGAAGTGACCAACAGAAAATACTATGCATGGAAGGAACTGACATTTTAAGAGCTTAAAAAACATGTGACAATAGCAAGCCTATCCTCTCAAATTATTGAACATGCAACTACTGTAATGAAGCCGAGAATGCAGGACACCACTACTCTAAAAGACACACCGGATGCCCTCACCTGACAGAGATGAGAGAAACATGAGAGAAAGGCCCTACACCTCGGCCAGAGTGTCCGGTGTACACTCTAAATTTACGAACGGACAATCTGACAACGCTCTGAATTTACAAACACCCAGAGCACACTGAGCGCTCTCTGGCCCTCCAGATTAAGTTTACAAACACACCCGAAGTCGTAAAATGTCTAGCTAGTAATTGGTTATGCTGAAAAGCTAGCGAGAGGTTGCATAGCAACATTATCAACTTCCGGTAGACAGGTGAAGCGCTAGTACGCTCAACTGGAAGGATAATGTTCGTTTAACTAATAGTATGTAGTAAATACTCATTAAGTATGTATTATACAGTATGTTAGTATGTGTATTCGAACACAGCTTTTAGAAATATCACATCTAGATAAATATTCAGACCCTTTACTCAGTACTTTGTTGAAGCACCTTTGGCAGCCTCAAGTCTTCTTGGGWATGACGCTACAAGCTTGGCACACCTGTATTTGGGGAGTGTCTCCCAATTTTCTATGCAGATCCTCTCAAGCTCTGTCAGGTTGGATGGGGAGTGTCACTGCACAGCTATTTTCAGGTCTTTCCAGAGATGTTCGATATTTTTCAAGTCCAGGCTCAGCCATTCCTGCGTTGTCTTGGCTGTGTGCTTAGGGTCGTTGTCCWGTTAGAAGGTGAACCTTCGTCTGAAGTCCTGAGCGCTCTGGAGCAGGTTTTCATCAAGGATCGCTCTGTACTTTGCTCTGTTCATCTTTCCCTCGATCCTGACTCCCAGTCCCTGCTGCTGAAAAACATCCCCACAGCATGATGCTGCCACCACCACCAAGCTTCAACGTAGGAATGGTGCCAGGTTTCCTCCAGATGTGACGCTTGGCATTCAGGCCAAAGAGTTCAATCTTAGTTTCATAAGACCAGAGAATCTTGTTTCTCATGGTCGGAGAATCCTTTAGGTGCCTTTTGGCATACTCCAAGCGAGCTATCATGTGCCTTTTACTCAGGAGTGGCTTCTGTCTGGCCACTCTCCCATAAAGGCCTGATTGGTGGAGTGCTGCAGAGATGGTTGTCCTTCTGGAAGGTTCTCCCATCTCCACAGAGGTACTCTGGAGCTCTGTCAGAGGGACCATCGGGTTCTTTGTCACCTCCCTGACCAATGCCCTTATCCCCCGATTGCTCAGTTTGGCCGGGCGGCCAGCTCTAGGAAGAGTCTTGGTGGTTCCAAACTTCTTCCATTTAAGAATGATGGAGGCCCCTGTGTTCTTGAGGACCTTCAATGCTGCAGACCTAGATCTGTGCTTTGACACAATCCTGTCTCAGAACGCTACGGACAATTCCTTCGGTCTCATGGCTTGGTTTTTGCTCTAATATGCACTGTCAACTGTGGGACCTTGTATAGACAGGTGTGTGCCTTTCCAAATCATGTCCAATCAATTGAATTTACCACAGGTGGACTCCAATCAAACAGATCAATAAAAACAATGTTGTCTGATGCATATAATSGGCCTACGAAAAGGGGAGATGCAAATACAATATGGCGTCCATCTAACCCGGAGGAGGAAATGATTGTCCAAAAACAAACGAAGTAGCAATGACTAAATGATAAAGACAGTGAATATGCACACTCACCAGGGATATGGCCGATGTTCTCCGCTAGTGCCAATTAAATTAAGATTAAGAATATTGATAACTAAAAGACAGATTGGATTATTTTCATTGTTATCAATAGCGATTTGCTTTCCAAACAGTTTTTCCGCAATTTATATTTTTAAATATTGAGATATGCCTGGCTGGGTCTCTCTGCTTTTCACTGACAGTCGCAACTCAACAAACATCTATTTGGTATTTGCAGCGCGCGCTGCCCAAATTGCGGGCTATGCTGTTTAAAACTATCCACTTGTCTTTTTCTTTTTTTAGCTAATGATCCTCTGTAGCCAAATCATGCTTTCTCGTGTAGTAGCCTATTTTAAATGATTGTATTTATTTCTGTATAGACAGGATTAGGCTAATTAGGCTGTATCATTTTGGCAATTTAATTCAATTTACTTGAGGGAAAGCTTAGCTTCCTCTAGCTTCATGGACACGCCACCTATGCCTTTTAATGTGGCATAAACACAAGTAGTCATGATGTTTTCATCTGATTATCAAACAATCACTTAAAACCTCTACGGGATCGGTGTACCCCCCGCAGGATGGTTGAGCTAACGTAGGCTAATGTGATTAGCATGAGGTTGTAAGTAACAAACATTTTTTCCCAGGACATAGACATATCTGATATGGGCAGAAAGCTTAAATTCTTGTTAATCTAATTGCACTGTCCAATTTACAGTAGCTATTACAGTGAAAGAATACCATGCTATTGTTTGAGGAGTGTGCACAATTATGAAATTGAAAATGTATTAATAAACCAATTAGGCACATTTAGGCAGTCTTGATACAACATTTTGAACAGATATGCAATGGTTTATTGGATCAGTCTAAAACTTTGCACATACACTGTTGCCATCTAGTGGCCAAAATCAAAATTGTTTTTCTTTTCTTCTTTGTATTATCTTTTACCAGATCTAATGTTTTATATTCTCCTACATTAATTTCACATTTCCACAAGCTTATTGGAATTGTTTCATTTCAAATTTTATCAAGAATATGCATATCCTTGCTTCAGGTCCTGAGCTACATGTAGTTAGATTTGGGTATGTCATTTTAGGCAATTTTTTTTTTAAAGGGTCTGATCCTTAAGAGGTTCAAAGGTGCTCCTGTTGGCTTCCTGCGCACATTCTTTCACTCACAAAATAGTTTAAGCATGCAAACCCCAACAGTGCACTGTGCATCCGCAATTTGTTGAATGGAAAGAGACATCAGTTACAAAACTGAATTGATGCATCCACGGTTGTCCACGCGCGCCTCGGTCTCAGCCACTCATGTCCACCTTGTCCGCGTGCGTCTCACTACTCATCTCCGCTTCATCAAAATGTGAGTGTTCTCCTCAAACCACAGTGCAATTTGGAATGTATACCACCTGGTTTCCAGTCAATTTGCAAATGTTTCATGCGGCTGACATGCAGTAATGTTAAATAATGGTGTTATAGCCTATAGTTTTTTGGGCATGTTGTATTAATTGTGGTATGTTCATGTTTTACCGGCACGGCGTACCCCCACTATTTATTTTGCCAGGAYGCCGTTCTGGACCGTACCACCTTACTTTCACCCCTGTATATATATCTAAATTCTTCAAAAAAAGAAACGCCCCTTTTTCAGGACCTTGTCTTTCAAAGATAATTTGGAAAAATCCAAGTAACTTCACAAATCTTCATTGTAAAGGGTTTAAACACGGTTTCCCATGCTTGTTCAATGAACCATAAACAATTAATGAACATGCACCTGTGGAAYGGTCGTTAAGACACTAACAGCTTACAGATGGTAGGCAATTAAGGTCACAGTTATGAAAACTTAGGACACTAAAGAGGCCTTTCTACTGACTCTGAAAAACACCAAAAGAAAGATGCCCAGGGTCCCTCCTCATCTGCGTGAACGTGCCTTAGGCATGCTGCAAGGAGGCATGAGGACTGTAGATGTGGCCAGGGCAATAAATGGCAATGTCCGTACTGTGAGACGCCTAAGACAGCGCTACAGGGAGACAGGATGGACATTGCTGATCATCCTAGCAGTGGCAGACCACGTGTAACAACACCTGCACAGGATCGGTACATCCGAACATCACACCTGCGGGACAGGTACAGGATGGAAACAACAACTCCCCGAGTTACACCAGAACGTACAATCCCTCCATCAGTGCTCAGCGAGGCTGACTGAGGGCTTGTAGGCCTATTGTAAGGCAGGTCCTCACCAGACATCACCGCAACAACGTCGCCTATGGGCACAAACCCACCGTCGCTGGACAGACAGGACTGGCAAAAAGTGCTCTTCACTGACGAGTTGCGGTTTGTCTCACCAGGGTGATGGTCGGATTCGCGTTTATCGTCGAAGGAATGAGCGTTACACCGAGGCCTGTACTCTGGAGCGGGATCGGTTTGGAGGTGGAGAGTCCGTCATGGTCTGGGGCGGTGTGTCACAGCATCATCGGACTGTGCCTGCAATGACAACAAGCTATCTCAACGCTGTGCGTTACAGGAAGACATCCTCCTCCCTCATGTGGTACCCTTCCTGCAGGCTCATCCTGACATGACCCTCCAGCATGACAATTCCACCAGCCATACTGCTCGTTCTGTGCGTGATTTCCTGCAAGACAGGAATGTCAGTGTTCTGCCATGGCCAGTGAAGAGCCCGAATCTCAATCCCATTGAGCACGTCTGAGACCTGTTGGATCGGAGGGTGAGGGCTAGGGCCATTCCCCCCAGAATGTCCAGGAACTTGCAGGTGCCTTGGTGGAGAGTGGGGTAACATCTCACAGCAATAACTGGCAAATCTGGTGCAGTCCATGAGGAGGAGATGCACTGCAGTACTTAATGCAGCTGGTGGCCACACCAGAATATCTGACCTGTACTTTTGATTTTGACCCCCCCTTTGTTCAGGAACACATTATTCCATTTCTGTTAGTCACATGTCTGTGGAACTTGTTCAGTTTATGTCTCGGTTGTTGAATCTTGTTATGTTCATACAAATATTCACACACGTTAAGTTTGCTGAAAATAAACACAGTTGACAGTGAGAGGCGTTTCTTTTTTTGCTGAGTTTATATATACTGTATATACATTGTACGTGGCATATACAGTCAGGGTCCATAATTATTGGCACCATTTGATGAAGATGAGCAAAAAACTGTATAAAAGAAATAATACAAATACTGATCTATATTGCATGCTAATTTTTGTTGTTGAAATTGTTATTTTATACTAATACAATTGCTTAACTTATCACAAAAAGAGAGGGGTAAAAATGATTGGCACCCCTGGTTTCAATACTGATACTGAGCATTTTTCTAAAATGTTTTATGAGATTGGGGAACACATTGGGAGGGATCTTAGACCATTGGTCTATACAGCTTCTTTCCAGAGCTCTATTTTCATGACATTAGACATAGCACCGGTTCCAATCCAAGTGCCAATGCTGTTTATCAAACTCCAGGCAGTGCTATTGTCAGGTGACATGAAAATACATCTCTTTGGCCACTTGGACAGAAGCATATGCAGAAAATTATCTCATACCTACAGTAAAATATGGTGGTAGATATTTGATGTTATTCAGCTTCAAAATCCACAAAGAAATGGTTAATTGACCACAAAATCTACATTTGTCAATGGCCATCTCAGCTACTGGACTTGAACCCCATTGAAAACCTCTTGTTTGTATTAAAGAGGGTAGTCCATAAGAGCAGACAAAGTATATCAAGGATTTGGAAAGATTCTGTTTGGAGGAATGGTCCCAACGTTTTAGCCAATCTCATGAAACATTGGCGAAAAAGGCTCAGTGTCGTTTTTCTCGCAAGGGGAGGGTGCTAGAGTATTGAAAACAGGGGTCCACTATCTTTTTTAGATGTATTTGTATTATTTGTTAAACMGAATCTCYCTGAGCAATTGTATTAGTCTAAAATAACCAAATATTTACATTTTTTGGAGAACATAATATACTATATTATTTATTTTATGGTATTTTTTGCTCATCTTTATCAAGGGATCCAATAATACGTAATCTGTTAAAGGCAGAAGAGTCAGTAGGTATACAATCTGATACATGGAAAAATAAAAGGAGAGCCACACACTCTAGGAACTCAGATGCAATAATTTAATAACCTAATAACCAACGTTTCGACAGACAAGCTGTCTTCATCAGGGTATAATGACAAACACCGAGGGTCACTAGTTTATATAGTGTCAAAGGACACACACAGGTGTCTGTAATTATGGCCGGGTGTGGCCTGATATCATTGGTTAATTCTCAGATATAAAAATAACATACCAAAAACATGAATGGATAACATATGATCATAGATACAATTTGGCTACATAGGCCTACAAACATTTACAATGAATAGCAAAATCACAAGAATGGCTTCAGATCAAAGTCTATGTTGATACCAAAGGGAGCAACGCTCTTTAAATTAAAGATACCAACCGTCTTTCTCTAGAGAGGTGACACCCCCCTCCACATTGCCATCCGTGGGCGGAGCCGCAGACTGGCGGAGCTCCTCCTTCGTAACCCTAAAGATGGCCGCCTGCTCTACAGGCCCAACAAGGCCGGCGAGACCCCCTACAACATCGACTGCAGCCACCAGAAGAGCATCCTCACCCAGATCTTTGGAGCCCGTAAGTTTCCTTACTCGCCGGCAGCTCAGTCACTTTCGCCAGTTAAAGGAAAATTCCACCCAAAAACAATCTTTTTGGTATTTGTTTTTTAGTCTATTTTTGACTATTGAAAGTTTTCAAGATATGTAACTTTCAAAATACAGAAATCATCCCTGTAATAATGCCTTTTTCAAGATATATAAAACTTGATTGCTGACAAGCAAAACATTTTGGGACTATGCAATCAATGGATTAATGAAACAAATACCAAAATATTGTTTTTGGGTGGTTTTCCTTTAATAGTCTAACTGCTATAACCTTTGTGCTGGACGATAGGGTGTACAAAATGTACAGAAATTGACAAAGAAAATTGGTACACACAAATTATACACTGTATGTACTCTCATCTAGAACTGTGTTGACTAACCTCATCCTATCTTTCTATGTGTCCCTCCCAGGACACCTGTCCCCTACTGAGTCTGATGGGGACATGCTGGGTTATGACCTGTACAGCAGTGCCCTGGCTGACATTCTCAGTGAGCCCACCATGCAGCCACCCATCTGTGTGGGCCTGTACGCCCAGTGGGGCAGCGGCAAGTCTTTCCTGCTCAAGAAACTGGAGGGTAAGGAACTAGGCAGTCCTCTTGTCAAGACTCCACTCACTACTTTACAAGAGTCTGAGCGTTTATTATACTGCTCAAATAGAACAGAGCTCAACTGTCAAACATAAAAATAATGATATGTTAAAAATATGTTATACATGTTAATAATAAGATAGCTGTTAAGGCCAGGCATCACACCCTAATAGAGTAAATGTTTTTGTGTTRGAGAACAKWMTGTTCTCYAACACAATTACCAGACTAGATACAGTTGTATGTGTATGTAAACTTCTGACCCACTGGAATTGTGATTTAGTGAATTGTATGTACAGCTCAAGTCGGAAGTTTACATACACWTAGGTTGGAGTCATTAAAACTTGTTTTTCAACCACTCCACAAATTTCTTGTTAACTTCTTACGGCTGAGATCCCGTTAACGGGATCGATATGACAACAGCCAGTGAAAGTGCAGGGCGCCAAATTCAAAACAGAAATCTCATAATWAAAATTCCTCAGACATACAAGTATTTTACACCATTTTAAAAATAAACTTGTTGTTAATCCCACCACAGTGTCCGTTTTCAAAAATACCTTACGAAGAAAGCACACCAAACGATTATGTTAGGTCTGCACCTAGTCACAGACAAACACAGCCATTTTTCCAGCCAAAGAGAGGAGTCACAAAAAGCATAAATAGAGATACAATTAATCACTAACCTTTGATGATATTCATCAGATGACAYTCATAGGACTTCATGTTACACAATATATGTATGTTTTGTTCGATAAAGTTCATATTTATATCCAAAAATCTTAGTTTACATTGGCGCGTTATGTTCAGTAATGTTTTACCTTCAAAACATCCGGTGATTTTGCAGAGAGCCACATCAATTTACAGAAATACTCATAATAAACATTGATAAAAGATACAAGTATTAAACATGGAACTTTAGATAAACTTCTCCTTAATGCAACCGCTGTGTCAGATTWWWAAAAAAAAACTTTACGGAAAAGCACACCATGCTATAATCTGAGTACAGCGCTCAGAGCCCAAATAAGCCATAAAGATATCCGCCATGTTTTGGAGTCAACAGAAGTCAGAAATAGCATTATAAATATTAACTTACCTTTGATGATCTTCATCAGAATGCACTCCCAGGAACCGCAGTTCCACAATAAATGTTTGTTTTGTTCGATATAGTCCATCATTTATTTCCAAATACCTTCATTTTGTTTGCGCGTTCAGTCCAGTAATCCACATTCATGACGCACAGGTCAGACGAAAGTCAAACAATTCCATTACAGTTCGTAGAAACATGTCAAACGATGTATAGAATCAATCTTTAGGATGTTTTTAACATAAATCTTCAATAATGTTTGAACCGGAGAATTCCTTTGTCTTCAGAAATGCAATGGAAAGCAGGTCGCTCTCACGTGAGCGCGCATGTTCAGCTCGTGCCAGACACCTGACTCAAAGAGCTCTCCTTCCCTCATT
>NC_036868.1:4998491-5020814 GCF_002910315.2 Salvelinus sp. IW2-2015 | reverse complement strand
ATTCACAGTAGACAGCATCAAAACAAGTTCTAAAGACAGTTGACATCTAGTGGAAAGCCTTAGGAATTGCAAAATGACCAACCACCCACGTATATTGATAGGCAAACCTACAAACCTCAGATTTCCCACTTCCTGGTTGGCATTTTTCTCAGTTTTTGCCTGCCCATATGAGTTTGTTATACTCACAGACATCATTCAAACAGTTTTAGAAACTTCAGAGTGTTTTCTATCCAAATCTACTAATAATATGCATATATTAGCCTCTAGACTGAGTAGCAGGCAGTTTACTCTGGCACCTTTTCATCCAGCTACCTCAATTACTGCCACCCAGCCATAAGGTTTAACAACACTATAGTTTTGGCAAGTCGGTTAGGACAGTTCTACTTGTGCTGACACATCCTCTCTCTTTGTTCAAAATGGCGTAAGGACAACAAAGTCAAGGTATTGGAGTGGCCATCACAAAGCCCTGACCTCAATCCCATAAAGAATTTGTGGGCAGAACTGAAAAAGCTTGTGTGAGTAAGGAGGCCTACAAACCTGACTCAGTTACACCAGCTCTGTCAGGAGGAATGGGCCAAAATTCACCCAACTTATTGTGGGAAGCTTGTGGAAGGCTACCCAAAACGTTTGACCCAAGTTAAACAATTTAAAGGCTATGCTACCAAATACTAATTGAGTGTATGTAAACTTCTGACCCACTGGGAATGTGATGAAAGAAATAAAAGCTGAAATAATGAATTAATAATGAAATWATGAATTCTCTCAACTCAACTTATTCTGACATTTCACATTCTTAAAATAAAGTGGTGATCCTAACTGACCTAAGACATGGGACTTTTACTAGGATTAAATGTCAGGAATTGTGAAATTTATTTGGCTAAGGTGTATGTAAACTTTGACTTCAACTGTACATACTGTACATTACATACTGTACTTTAACAATGCAATAATGCAACCAAACTTCACCAGCAATGCAAACAACACACAGATATAAGTTTTTTTAATATTAAACAAAATCTGAAATATTGTTTACAAATATGCAAATTAAATGTGCATATTTGCATATCACACAAATCCATTTTTCTGGACACTGGAGGAAGTCAGCCTAATTTAAAATTGTTAACATTGCTTAAGATACTACAGGACCTGACTTATACGTAACATATTGAGGATAAATACTTCTTTCTACCTGTAAAATACTATAGAAAGGTATGTCAAAGTCATTTTTGGAAGATTCTTCTGAAGAGAATGTCATCTAGAGTAGAAATTTGACAATGTATCAACAATTCCCTATGTATAAGTCTGAAGAATAAGTTTAAGGATAACCACGCAACATTTGGTGACTGCAGATGCTTCTGAGGCTGAGAAACACGAGTTGGCGTGTAGGAAAAGTCTGACTTCTGAGGCTGAGAAAACACGAGTTGGCGTGTAGGAAAAGTCTGACTTCTGAGGCTGAGAAACACGAGTTGGCGTGTAGGAAAAGTCTGACTTCTGAGGCTGAGAAACACGAGTTGAAGTGTAGGAAAAGTCTGACTTCCGGGAAATGGCAGTTAAAGACAAGGACACTGAATTTAGACTTAGAAATCACCATCTCTTCAAAGTAAGTTACTATATATAGTCCAGTTTGTTACATTCTCTATGAGATGGGCTTTTAAATTATGTGTGATTCAATGTAGTGGTTTGAAATAATGGATCATCAACATTTTGACATTGTTTTTACTTTTTGAAAAAACAAATATTAATGGGTCAAAATACCAAACAATCGCAAAATTGATAAGTAGATGCAAAAAATGTMATTTTAGCCTGTGGTGCCTGGATTTAATATTAACAGATTATTTTATCAGATACTTATAAGATTGAGTTTTACAAATGAACCTACAATCTCATAAGTATCTTTATCCTCCTTTCATCTCCTTCCTCTCTTCAGATGAGATGAAGACGTTTGCTGGCCAGCAGGTGGAACCGTTGTTCCAGTTCTCCTGGCTGGTGGGGTTCATGTCCCTGCTGCTGTGTGGTTCTGTAGCTCTGGTCCTGGGCTTCACCGTCGACCCCAAGCTGGCCATCGCTGTCTCCCTCAGCCTGCTGGCCTTGCTCTATGTCTGCTTCGGTGAGACCGTCACTCTGTCATCCATTTTCTATGGTCTAGTAGTCGTTCCTATCTGTGATCGTTGGTACATCCCTACCCCCATTGACGTTGAAATGTAAAATGATTAAGCAAAGTTAGGGTTAGGTAATGGTTAAGGTTAGGTTTAGGGTAGCGACGTCCCGAGGATCCCATAGTCTAGTAGCCTATGCTCCCGAGTGGCGCAGCGGTCTAAGGCATTGCATCTCAGTGCTAGAGGTGCCACTACAGACCCTGGTTTGATTCCAGGCTGTATCACAACCGTCCGTGATTGGGAGTCCCATAGGGCGGTGCACAATTGGCCACTTTCAATGACACAGTAAGAGCTCATTCTAACTGTCTGTCTCTCTGGCTTTTCCAAACACTTTCAATGACACAGTAAGAGTTTGACGCAGTAACTCTGTTTGTCTTCCTTTGTTTTGTAGTGGAGGTGGCTTTTAATGATCCAGTTAGGAGATAACAGTTCCCCTCTCTGTGTAGTGGTGGTGTACTTCGGCAGTCGTCGTGAGGGTGAGAACTGGAGCTGGGCGTGGGTGATAAGTACCCGTTTGGCCCGACACATCGGTTACCTGGAGCTGCTACTCAAACTGATGTTTGTCAACCCCCCTGACTTGCCAGAGCAGACCACCCGCGCTCTGCCCGTTAGGTACCCACACACACAAACCACCCATGTCCTGCCCATCAGGTACCTTTATAAGTTGTAGTTTGTGTTTGACCGCTGATTTAATGTCCACCCCTTCCCTTTACTGTTGCAGGTTCCTGTTCACGGACTACAACCGTCTGTCCAGTGTGGGAGGGGAGACCAGCCTGGCAGAGATGATAGCCACCCTGTCTGATGCCTGTGAGAGGGAGTTTGGCTTCATGGCCACCCGCCTCTTCAGGCTTCAAGACAGAGGAATCAAAAGGTAACCAATGAGCAGAGAATCACTAGGCAATGAGCAGAGGAATCACTAGGCAATGAGCAGAGGAATCACTAGCAATGAGCAGAGGAATCACTAGGCAATGAGCAGAGGAATCACTAGGCAATGAGCAGAGATAGGCAATGAGCAGAGTAATCACTAGGCAATGAGCAGAGGAATCCCATCTAGGTAGTGGGCAGAGAATCACTAGGTAGTGGGCAGAGAATCACTAGGTAGTGGGCAGAGAATCACTAGGTAATGACAAATTAGTCAGGTCAGTTTACTTGATTGAATCCCCTTTTTTGGCACTACTTTAAATCACTGTCGGTCACTACATTTATAAATACACCAACCACATACTCTGGTGGTTTTCAGTAAGAACTAGGAACAAAGGGTTGTCTAACAGACAATGACAATAAACATTGTTGTTGCACAAGTTTAGTCAGTAGCCTACCTCCTGCTTCCAAATGTTTTTATGAATACTGAGTACTTTAAAATGGATTGTATTTTAGGGAAGAAGAAGTGGAAGAAAACTTGCTGCGTTCCCTCCTTCGTCATCTTCATCTTCATCCTGGGCTGCCTGATCACCGGCATGGCACTCCTCGCCGTCTTCAAGGTGGATGGGGCCAACCAGACGGTGAACGCCGTGCTGATCGCCATGGCCTGCGCAGTGGGCCTGGCACTGGTGCTCAACTGCCGGACCTGGTGGCAGGTGGCCGACTCGGTGCTCAACTCTCAGAGGAAGAGGCTGCACAGCGCTGCCAACAAGATGCACAAGCTCAAGAGCGAGGGCTTCATGAAGGTAGGGATGGAAGGCCAGTCGTATATATGCGCACAAGCACTTGGAAACACATACACATGCACAAAGCATACACATAAACACACACAAACACACACACACACACACACCTGTTTGATTCTCCCTCTCACCATATCACTGGCTTGTAAGGCTAGTATGACCTTTCTCACCCATCCTCCTCCTCTCTCTGTCTCCATCTCTCCTTCTCTCTCTCTCGCTCTCTCTCCTCCCCCTCTCTCCTCTCTCTCTCTCTTCCTCCCCTCTCCTTCTCTATCTCTCTCACCCATCCTCCTCCTCTCTCTGTCTCCATCTCTCGCTCTCTCTCCTCCCCCTTCCTCCCCTCTCTCTCTCTCCTTATCTCTCTCTCACCCATCCTCCTCCTCTCTCTGTCTCTTGTCTCCTCTCTCTCCTCATCCTCTCCTCCCTTCTCTTCCTCCCTCTCTCTCTCCTCTCACCCATCCTCCTCTCACTCTCTCTCTCCTTCTCTCTCCTCCTCCTTCCTTCTTCCTCACCCATCCTCCTCTCCCTTCCCCCCCCCCTCTCTCTCTCACACCAATCTTCCTCTCTCTCTCTCTCTCTCTCTCTCTCTCTCTCCTTCACATTTCTCATCCCCCTTCTCTCTCTCACCATCCTCTCTCTCTCCTCTCTCCTTCTTTCTCTTATCATCCTCTCCTTCTCTCTTCACCAATCTTCCTCTCTCTCTTCTCCTTCTCCTCTCTCTCTCTCTACCCATACTCCTCTCTCCTTCTTTCTCTCTTCCTCCTCTCCTCTCTCACCCATCCTCCTCTCCTTCCCTCTCTCTCCTCTCTCTCTCTCTCACGCCAATCTTCCTCTCTCCTTCTTTCTCTCTTCCTTCTCTCTCTCTCTTTCTGTCTCCTCCCTCAGGTGTTGAAGAATGAGGTGGAGCTGATGGCGAGGATGGCTAAGACCATCGATGGCTTCACTCAGAACCAGACGCGTCTGGCTGTCATCATAGACGGCCTGGACTCCTGTGAACAGGACAAAGTACTGCAGATGCTGGATACGGTAAGACACACACACACACACACACGCATGCAGCGCTCGGGCACATACACACATGAACACACACGAACATACAGTCACAGGGTGATAGGGTATACAGTATCACTCTGAACAGGAACGGAATGGTTTTGACCAACTGTTTGGACCGCCTCACCCTTTGTGTTGCCTTGGTCTGCAAATGTAGTTATTTCTGAAGACAATCTTTCCCAAGAGAGCAAAGATGACCTAGTTATACTGTACATAGTTATACATCAGTCACAAAGTTTCCAGAAGCTGTCATGGTTTTTCTTATTATTTACAGTAATAGAATTGTCTTTAATCTAATATTCAAGGGACATAGTCATCTGAACCAGCTGTTTCTTGTTTACTAATGAAATCTTTGGTCTGAGGAAATAATGGATCTTTTATGCATGATGTCTTTGTAATAATAAGCAACATCCCTCAAACGTTTAGAGTGATTTATCTAGACATTTGATAGTAGTCACAAAATCTAAGATTTCAATGTCTTTTGCACATTGGGATAATGGAGTTATTAGCTAACCGTGAGCTATGGCAGAAAGAGTTTTAGAATAGATTAGAACAAACTAATATACTGTATCCAACACACACACACACACACACACACACACACACACACACACACACACACACACACACACACACACACCTTTGTTTCTCACACACCTCACCAGAACATACTAAGTGGGGTTCACTCTGGCTTTAGATCGGAGACCAGCACCGCAACTGCACTTATGGCAGTGGCAAATGACATCATAAATGCGCTTGATAAAAAGCAACATTGTGCTGCTCTGTTTGTGGATTCATCTAAGGCATTTGATTCAGTTGACCATGAATTGTTGCTAGCTAAACTCAGTAACATTGGTCTCAGTGAAGGGGCAGTAAATTGGTTTCGGAACTATCTTTCTGACAGAATACAATGTGTATATGCTGACAATAGCTTTCTTCAGATTAATAGAGGTGTGCCCATTTTAGGTTCTATTTTAGCTCCTGTGTTGTTCTCAATTTGTACTAATGATTTGGGAAATGGGATGCAACCAGCAAAGTTACATCTATATGCAGATGATACAGTCATATATTCATGTGCTCCTTCTCTGGTTCAGGCTKTTGAAGAGCTCCAGACTGCTTTTCAGTCACTGCAGGCCTCTCTTTATGGTCTCAAACTGGTCTTGAATGTACAAAAAACAGAATTCATGACCTTTACCAGATCTAGAACTCAGCCAGAGAAGGTTAGCATTGTCACATCTGGTGGCTTATCCATTGAGAAAGTGTCATCCTACAATTACCAAGGTATATGGTTGGGTGACAAGTTGTMCTTTAAAGTTCATATGGATAATCTTGTGAGGAAGCTTAAATTGAAATTGGGTTTTTATTTTCGTTATTAAGACTTGCTTCCCACTTATGACTAGAAAGAAGCTTTTCATGCCACTTTTCTCTCTGTAATTGATCATGGTGACTTGTTGTATATGCATGCAGTCTCCTCTGTCTTACAGAGACTGGACTCTGTTTATCATGAATCCTTGCGCTTTATTACAAATGCCAAGTCACTCACCCAACATTGCACCTTGTACCAAATGGTGGGTTGGAACTCACTATATATGCTCAGAAAGCTACATTTGTATGAGTTTATCTACAAAGCCCTTTTGGGTAAACTCCCTCTTTACCTCTATAGTCTGGTCTCCTTCACCACCATACCCGGTCTGCATGACGGTTGCTACTTAAAGTCCCCAGACATTTACAGCATTAGCCAAGACTGCCTTCTCGTTTTGGCTAACACGTTCTTATTTTCAATGACTGCCTAGGAACGGTAGGTTAACTGCCTCGTTCAGGGGCAGAACGACAGATTTTTACCTTGTCAGCTCGGGGGATTCAATCTTGCAACCTTACAGTTAACTAGTCCAATGCTCTAACCACCTGATTACATTGCACTCCACGAGGTGCCTGCCTGTTACGCGAATGCAGTACAAGCCAAGGGAAGTTGCTAGCTAGCATTAAACTTATCTTTATAGAAAACAATCAATCAATCAATCATAATCACTAGTTAACTACACATGGTTGATGATATTACTAGTTTATCTAGCGTGTCCTGCGTTGCATATAATCGATGCGGTGTGTATCGTTGCTCCAATGTGTACCTACCCATAAACATCAATGCCTTTCTTAAAATCAATACACAGATGTATATATTTTTAAACCTGCATATTTAGCTAAAAGAAATCCAGGTTAGCAGGCAATATTAACCAGGTGAAATTGTGTCACTTCTCTTGCGTTCATTGCACGCAGAGTCAGTGTATATGCAACAGTTTGGGCCGCCTAATTTTCCAGAATTTTACGTAATTATGACATAACATTGAAGGTGTGCAATGTAACAGGAATATTTTGACTTATGGATGCCACCCGTTAGATAAAATACAGAACGGTTCCGTATTTCACTGAAAGAATAAACGTCTGGTTTTCGAGATGATAGTTTCCGGATTCGACCATATTAATGACCTAAGGCTCGTATTTCTGTGTGTTATTATGTTATAACTAAGTCTATGATTTGATAGAGCAGTCTGACTGAGCGGTGGTAGGCAGCAGCACGCTCGTGAGCATTCATTCAAACAGCACTTTCCTGCGTTTTGCCAAAAGCTCTTTGCTGTGCTTCAAGCCTATCAACTCCCGAGATTAGGCTGGTGTAACCGATGTGAAATGGCTAGCTAGTTAGCGGGGTGCGCGCTAATAGCGTTTCAAACGTCACTCGCTCTGAGACTTGGAGTAGTTATTCCCTTTGCTCTGCATTGGTAACACTGYATCGAGGGTGGCTGTTGTCGTTGTGTTCCTGGTTCGAGCCCCGGCCTTAAGGCACTACATGTATAGTCAATTTACCTGTACCTACATGGACATATTACCTCAACTAACCTGTGCCCCCGCACATTGACTCTGTACCAGGACCCCCTGTATATAGCCTCGTTACTGTTATTTTATTGTTGCTCTTTAATTATTTGTTATTTTTCTATTTTTAATTTGTTGTTTACATTAGTTAATACTTTCTTAACACTTATTTTTTCTTAACTGCATTGTTGGTTAAGGGCTTGTGAGTAAGGATTTCACTAAGACTTTCACCTGTTGTATTCGGCGCATGTGACATAACATTTGATTTGTATTGATAGTTGCTGCCTTCTTGGCGTGGTCTTCCTTGAAAAAGAGGCTGGGTCTCAATGGGCTTTTCCTGGTTAAATAAAGGCTAAATAAAAAATAAAAAATATGTATCCTGTTCCTCTCCACCAGGTGAGAGTGCTCTTCTCCAAAGGCCCCTTCATCTCCATCTTYGCCAGCGACCCCCACATCATCATCAAGGCCATCAACCAGAACCTGAACAGCGTGCTCAGGGACTCCAACATCAACGGCCATGACTACATGAGAAACATCGTCCACCTGCCGGTCTTCCTCAACAGCCGGGGGTTGAGCAGCGCCAGAAAGATGTGTGTGGCAGCGCCCGCTAACGGAGACACCGGAAACTCAGACGGTAATCCAAACCATTCAGACGGTAAAGACAGACTCACACACACACACGCCCTGCCCTGTATGAAAGGAGCTGTAAAAATCTCAGACCACACAYACACGGGCATGTACACACATGAACACACACATTCAGGCATACACACAAATTAACACACTCACATCCACCTTCGCATTCAGATATGTACACCGGCACACACTTAACTGTATGTGTCAAATCATTGGCTAATATTAGGTCTGGTTTCTCATCTCCTGTCTTTGTTGATATCTGTGTCCAGGCTGGCATGAGGAGCTGGACAGGAAGCTATCCCAGCACAGCATCGGAGAGATGACCAAGTTTGGCAGCAAGACAACCCTGAACCGCAGGGTAAGAGAGAGAAGAGAGAGTGTGTGTGTGTGTGTGTGGGTGGGTGGCCTGGTGCTTGACCCCAACCTGTTGGGTTCCCAAAGAGTACAGGCATATGGGTCAACACCGCCCGTCACCAATAGTATGGTCAAAGGACTTCAGAGGTGTCATCATTAAATCAATATAATAACCACACGTCTACACATTAACAGGTTGTCACTTGTTCCCTTCAGAGGGCCCTGCTTTTGTTTTCTGTTCAAAAGTACTGCACTATAAAGGAAATAGGGCTCCATTTGGGACGCAGACAGTAAAAAGCCAATAGCTGGAAATACGCAATAGGAAATAACTACAACTTCTGTGCATTAGGATCTCTTGACTCAATTGTGTTTTTAGAACCCAGTGTGACTGTCCAGCTACTGCGCTTATTGTGACTTTAATCCAATGAGGCTTAATCCAATCTGCTGCGTTTCTCCCCCACCAAGCCACATGATGTGCAGTACAGTGTGACTTTAATGTGAGTGGAACCAGCCTGATTGCTGTGTTCACCATTCTATTCCATATCACTCATCAGTCTGGCATTCCTCCACATTGAGACTGTTTGACCCTATGCTATGTCTGCACATCTATTGGAGAAAGGCCATACTGATACGTGTGGTAAAACAGAATGGTGAACACAGCGATCAGGTTGCTTCCACCAGACTAATGCGACCACTCCAGCTGGAACCTACCCTAACCTTAAAGGGGTGATCTGCAGTTGCTACATCCATGGACTTAATCAATTAATAATATGTACCCATTGATTCTTGAAGAATATAACTTATAAATGCCTCATGAGTTTAGTTCAACTGTCACACTCCATGAGAACCCAATGTTTGCAAACAACGTAAATGTAAACAAACACTGTATAGCCTCAAATCAGGGTTAAAACTATACTTTTGATATCATGGATGGTCTGTCCTTGTATCCTTAGCTCTGTCTATGAATTTGAGAGTGGTTACATTTCTCCAGCCCCATCCTTCAGCTTTTTCCCAAAACAGTAGCCGGGTCACGCTTTGTTATATAACTGCAGATTACTCCTTTAACCTTAAACTCAAGCCCCTCTTATTCTATTGAGACCCCAGGTGTTATGTACTCAAGGACCTATGCCAAATCTCAGACTCAATTTGTCACATTTTTCCATTATATTCCCATTTTCTCTACTTTTGAAATATAAGTACACCACATGACTATAAGTATGTGGACACCTGCTCGTCGAACATCTTATTCCAAAATCGAGCGCAATCATGGGCATTAATATGGAGTTGGTCCCCCCTTTGCTGCTATAACAGCCTCCACTCTTCTGGGAAGGCTTTCCACTAGATGTTGGAACAGTGGTGCAGGGACTTGCTTCCATTCAGCCACAAGAGCATTAGTGAGGTTACTGAGTTACAGTTCATATAAGCAAATAAATTAGGCACTAATCTATGGATTTCACATGACTGTTGGTCACAGGTACCTTCAAATAAAAAGGTAGGGGTGTGGATCAGAAAACCAGTCAGTATCTGGTGTGACCACCATTTGCATCATGCAACGCGACACGTCTTCGCATAGAGCTGTTGATTGTGGCCTTTGGAATGTTGTCCCACTCCTCTTCAATGGCTGTTGCTGGATATCAAATCAAATGTTATTTGTCACATGCTCCGAATACAACAGGTGTAGTAGACCTTACCGTGAAATGCTTACTGACAAGCCCTTAACCACAATGCAGTTTTAAGAAAATAGAGTTAAGAGTTAAAATATTTACTCAATAAAATTAAATAAATTATCAAATAAAAAGTAACACAAAATAACAATAACAAGGCTATATACAGGGGGTACCGGTACAGAGTCAATGTGCAAGGATACAGGTTAGTCGAAGTAATTTGTACATGTAGGCAGGGGTAAAGTAACAACTATGCATAGATAATAAACAGCGAGTAGCAGCAGTGTAAAAACAGGGGGGGTGTCAATGCAAAAAGTCTGGGGGGCCATTTGATTCATCAGTCTTATTGCTTGGGGGTAGAAGCAGTTAAGGAGCCTCTTGGACCTAGACTTGGTGCTCCGGTACTGCTTGCCGTGCGGTAGGAGAGAGAACAGTCTATGACTAGGGTGGCTGGAGTCTTTGACAATTTTTGGGGCCTTCCTCTGACACCGATATTGGCGGGAACTGGAACACGCTGTCGTACACGTCGATCTAGAGCATCCCAAACATGCTCAATGGGTGACATGTCTGGTGAGTATGCAGGCCTTGGAAGAACAGACATTTCCAGCTTCTAGGAATTGTGTACAAATCCTTGCAACATGGGGCCGTGCATTATTGTGCTGAAATARGAGGTGATGGCGGCGGATGAATGGCACGACATTGGGCCTCAGRATCTCGYCACGGAATCTCTGTGCATTCAAATTGCCATCGATAAAATGCAATTGTGTTCATTGTCAGCAGCTTATGCATACCCATAACATAACSCCWCCACCACCATGGGGCACTCTGTTCACAACGTTGACATCAGCAAACCGCTTGCCCACACAACGAAATACACGCTGTCTGCCATCTGCTCGGTACAGTTGAAACCGGGATTCATCTGTTAAGAGCACACTTCTGCAGCGTGACAGTGGCCATCAAAGGTGAGCATTCACCCACTTGAGTCTGTTACAACGACGAACTGCAGTTAGGTCAAGACCCTGGTGAGGATGATGAGCATGCAGATGAGCTTTCCTGAGACAGTTTCTGACAGTTTATGCAAACCCACAGTTGCATCAGCTGTCTTGGTGGCTGGTCTCAGACGATCCCGCAGGTGAAGAAGCCGGATGTAGAGGTCCTGGGCTGGAGTGATAACACGTGGTCTGCGGTTGTGAGGCCAGTTGGACGTAATGCCAAATTCTCTAAAATGCTGTTGGAGGTGGCTTATGGTAGAGAAATTAACATAAAATTCTCTGGCAACAGCTCTGGTGAACATTCCTGCAGTCAGCATGCCAATTGCACGCTCCCTCAAAACTGAAACATCTGTGTCATTGTGTTGTGTGACAAAACTGCACATTTTAGAGTGGCCTTTTGTCTCCAGCACGAGGTGCACCTATGTAATGATCATGCTTTTTAATCAGCTTATAGTATGCCACACCTGTCAGGTGTTGATTATTTCTTGGCAAAGGAGAAATGCTCACTAACATTTTAGAAAATGCTCACTCAAAATTTGAGGGAAATAAGCTTTTTTGTGCGTATGGGAAATGTCTGGGATCTTTTATTTCAGGTGTGTGTGTGTGTGTGTGTGTGTGTGTGTGTGTGTGTGTGTGTGTGTTGTGGTGTTGTGTGTGTGTGTGTGTGTGTGTGTGTTGTGTGGGTGTTGTGCGCGCGTGTGTGTATGTATTATATAATATATATACAGTGGGAGAACAAATATTGATACACTGCCGATTTTGCAGGTTTTCCTACTTACAAAGCATGTAGAGTCGTGAATTTTTATCATAGGTACACTTCAAACTGTGAGAGACGGAATCTAAAACAAAAATCCAGAAAATCACTTGTATTGATTTTTAAATAATTAATTTGCATTTTATTGCATGACATAAGTATTGATCACCTACCAACCAGTAAGAATTCCGGCTCTCACAGACCTGTTAGTTTTTCTTTAAGAAGCCCTCCTGTTCTCCACTCATTACCTGTATTAACTGCACCTGTTTGAACTCGTTACCTATATAAAAGACACCTGTCCACACACTCAATCAAACAGATTCCAACCTCTCCACAATGGCCAAGACCAGAGAGCTGTGTAAGGACATCAGGGATAAAAATTGTAGACCCTGCCACAAGGCTGGGATGGGCTACAGGACAATAGGCAAGCAGCTTGGTGAGAAGGAAACAACTGTTGGCGCAATTATTAGAAAATGGAAGAAGTTCAAGATGACGGTCATCAACCTCGGTCTGGGGCTTCATGCAAGATTTCACCTCGTGGGGCATCAATGATCATGAGGAAGGTGAGGGATCAGCCCAGAACTACACGGCAGGACCTGGTCAATGACCTGAAGAGAGCTGGGACCACAGTCTCAAAGAAAACCATTAGTAACACACTACGCCGTCATGGATTAAAATCCTGCAGCGCACGCAAGGTCCCCCTGCTTAAGCCAGTGCATGTCAGGCCTGTCTGAAGTTGCCAATGACCATCTGGATTGATCCAGAGGAGGAATGGGAGAAGGTCATGTGGTCTGATGAGACAAAAATAGAGCTTTTTGGTCTAACTCCACTCGCCGTGTTTGGAGGAAGAAGAAGTATGAGTACAACCCCAAAGAACACCATCCCAACCGTGAAGCATGGAGGTGGAAACATCATTCTTTGGGGATGCTTTTCTGCAAAGGGGACAGGACGACTGCACCGTATTGAGGGGAGGATGGATGGGGCCATGTATCGCGAGATCTTGGCCAACAACCTCCTTCCCTCAGTAAGAGCATTGAAAGATGGGTCGTGGCTGGGTCTTCCAGCATGACAACGACACGAAACACACAGCCATGGCAACTAAGGAGTGGCTCCGTAAGAAGCATCTCAAGGTCCTGGAGTGGCCTAGCCAGTCTCCAGACCTGAACCCAATAGAAAATCTTTGGAGGGAGCTGAAAGTCCGTATTGCCCAGCGACAGCCCCGAAACCTGAAGGATCTGGAGAAGATCTGTAGGGAGGAGTGGGCCAAAATCCCTGCTGCAGTGTGTGCAAACCTAGTCAAGAACTACAGGAAAACGTATGATCTCTGTCATTGCAAACAAAGGTTTCTGTACCAAATATTAAGTTCTGCTTTTCTGATGTATCAAATACTTATGTCATGCAATAAAATGCAAATTAATTACTTAAAAATCATACAATGTGATTTTCTGGATTTTTGTTTTAGATTCCGTCTCTCATAGTTGAAGTGTACCTATGATAAAAATTTTACAGACCTCTACATGCTTTGTAAGTAGGAAAACCTGCAAAATCGGCAGTGTATCAAATACTTGTTCTCCCCACTGTATATAAATAAAAGCAATATCGCACGAGGGGGTGTGGTAAGGACTGTTCTTCGCATGACGCAACATGGAGTGCCAGGATACAGCCATTAGCCATGGTATATTGGCCATATACCACAAACCCCAGAGGTGCCTATTTGCTATTATAAACTGGTTACCAACGTAATTAGAGCAGTAAAAATAAATGCTTTGTCATACCCGTGGTATATGGTCTGATAAACCACGGCTGTCAGCCAATCAGCATTCAGGGCTCGAACCACCCAGTTTATATATATATATCTATATCATGCTATATTACATGTGACAGTTTAACACTGTGTAAACAGCAAACCGTATCTGATTGTTTCCTCTCATGCGTTAATATAATGTTAATATGTGTTTGCTCTGTGTAAGCTTGGGCGATATACCGTTTATAGACGACGGTGTGATGTTCCAAGTGGCTTGATGTCAAGAGCAAGTTTCTTGTTTACAGCAGAGACATTCAATCCCCTCGTGGATCAAGATCCCTGTTGTTTTGTGCATCCCCCTCCCCCAGAAATACATATACAGTACAGTGCCTTCAGAAAGTATTCAGACCCCTTGACTTTTTCCACATTTTGTTACGTTACATCCTTATTCTAAAATGTATTAAATTGGTTTTTTTTACTCATCAATCTACACACAATACCCCATAATGACAAAGCAAAAACAGGTTTTTAGAAATGTTTGCTAATTTATTAAAAATTAAAAACATATCACATTTACGTAAGTATTCAGACCCTTTACTCAGTACTTTGTTGAAGCACCTTTGGCAGCGATTACAGCCTTGAGTCTTCTTGGGTTTGACGCTACAAGCTTGGCACACCTGTATTTGGGGAGTTTCTCCCATTMTTCTCTGCAGATCCACTCAAGCTCTGTCAAGTTGGATGGGGAGCATCACTGCACAGCTATTTTCAGGTCTCTCCAGAGATGTTAGATTGGGTTCAAGTCCGGGGTCTTGCTGGGCCACTCGAGGACACTCAGAGACTTGTCCCGAAGCCACTCCTGCTTTGTCTTGGCTGTGTGCTTAGGGTCATTGTCCTGTTGGAAGGTGAACCTTCGCCCCAATCTGAGGTCCTGAGCACTCTGGAGCAGGTTTTCATCAAGGATCTCCCTGTAGTTTGCTCTGTTCATCTTTGCTTCGATCCTGACTAGTCTCCCAGTCCCTGCCGCTGAAAAACATCCCCACAGCATGATGCTGCCACCACCATGCTTCACTTTAGGGATGGTGCCAGGATTCCTCCAAACGTGACGCTTGGCATTCGGACCAAATAGTTCAATCTTGGTTTCATCAGATCAGAGAATGTTGTTTCTCATGGTCTGAGATKCTTTAGGTGCCTTTTTGCAAACTCCAAACAGGCTGTCATGTGCCTTTTACTGGGGAGTGGCTTCCGTCTGGCCACTCTACTATCATAAAGGCCTGATTGGTGGAGTGGTGCAGAGATGGTTGTCCTTCTGGAAGGTTCTCCTCGGTCAGAGTGACCATCGGGTTCTTTGTCACCTCCCTGACCAAGGCCCTTTTCCCCCGATTGCTCAGTTTGGCTGGACGGGCAGCTCTAGGAAGAGTATTGGTGCTTCCAAACTTCTTCCATTTAAGAATGATGGAGGCCACTGTGTTCTTGGGGACATTCAATGTTGCAGAATATTTTTGGTACCCTTCCCCAGATCTGTGCCTCGACACAATCCAGTGTCAGGGGCTCTACGGACAATTCCTTCAACCTCATGGCTTGGTTTTTACTCTGACATGCACTGTCAACTGTAGGACCTTTATATATACAGGTGTGTGCCTTTCCAAATCAATTGAATTTACCACAGGTGGACTCCAATCAAGTTGTAGAAACATCTCAAGGATGATCAATGGAAACAGGATGCACCTGAGCTCAATTTTGAGTCTCATAGCAGAGGGTCTGAATACCTATGTACATAAGGTATTTTTTAAATATTTTTTTCATAAATTTGCAAACATTTCTATAAACCTGTTTTCGCTTTGTCATTATGGGTTATTGTGTGTAGATTGATTGTGAAACAAAGTTGTAATCAATTTTAGAATAAGGCTGTGACGTAACAAAATGTGGAAAAAGTAAAGGCATCTGAATATGTTCCGAATGAACTGTGTATATAATGCCCAACCATATATCTATTATTATAATATATGTTACTGTTATATATATTTTTGTAAATAGCGCCCCTTTTGTGCACTTCCGGTAATACCCTACACCCCGGTATGGTAATCTGGATACCTCCCAACCATATGTCTCTGCATAGGACACGTACCGGCGACGTCAGATGCAGAGGACTGTGACACGGCAGATGTCCTTTGACCTGAGCAAGCTGCTGGTGACAGAAGACTGGTTCAGTGACATCAGCCCCCAGACCATGAGGAGGCTGCTCAACATCGTCTCTGTCACAGGTGGGTCAACACACACCCACGTTGACTCACGCGTCCACACACACATATGGACACACCTACACACACATGCACACCCACATGTGCGCATGTACGCATGCACATGCGCACACACAGACACACACACTAGAGGTCTTCACAGATATACCCGAACCCGATTACCTGAGATCCGAACAGGTCGGATCCACATTTCTGTAGTTGACCCTTGGATCCCGGGTCGGATCACGCTCGGTGGCCATGGACCTCGGATCTGCTGAAAATATGTGAAATATCAACCAGATCCAAAATTATATTTGAAGAAGAAAATATCCTGATGAAAATAAATATCCTGATGAAAATATATCCTCTATAAATCACATTTGCTACGCGTGGCATTTGGTTCAGTCAATAGCATTAATCTCTCTCCGCTGCCTCTCTCTGTCTGGCTTGAGCTATAGTGAACTTGCAACATTGTTTCAACTGGGCCCTCACTGTTTCCCAGACACAGCTGTGTTCAGAGAAGTGTTCAGATAGCCTATTTTATGACGTTTCCACTGGAGATATGGAATCAGCAATATGTTGCTATTTCACACCAAGGCGCAGAGGTTACTTAAGCCCATCGAGAAGTCTGATATTGGAAMGATTTTTCAAATACAGTAAGGAACTATGGTCATTCACAATGGATGTACAACACTCTGTTGGCTTTCTGTGTGTGGTGACAAAATAAATACTTTGAGAGGCTCGGCTGGTCATAAGTGGTGTTGAGTTAAAGAAATGGCCTACTATCAGACATACCCAAATGGGAACTTTTATAGGCCTACATTTGTGCACATTTGTACTTCTATGCATGCTGAAGCAAAATATATAAAAAAAATAAACATGAAGAAAAAGGGCAAACAATTCACACAATGAAACAATGAATGCGCACAAAGCGCATTCTGGAGAGAGACGCCTATAGTGCCTTTTAGCCACACACCCCTTCTTCTGGTATCGACGTTTTAAATTAGGGATGTCATTTATGAAAATCCTAAACTAACACACACACTTTGTTTACCACAAGTTTACCCACTGAGTTTACTACATGAACCACAATGAACCATACAGATTATGGATGAATTTTATTGAGGAAAGCATGTTAGTTTTGTCCAGTCTGACTTACACAATGCTGGTCTGTCTATAGGTCGTCTGCTGAGGGCAAATCAGATTATGTTTAACTGGGACCGCCTGGCATCGTGGATCAACCTTACTGAGACCTGGCCCTACAGGACCTCCTGGCTCATCTTGTTCCTGGAGGAGACTGAAGGCATCCCTGACCAGGCCGCCCTCAAGACTATCTACGAGAGGTAATGTAGAGACCCCGTAAAACTAATCCATCTAGAGAGGTATATACTGTAGTCCCCTCTACACCTATAAAACTGGGCACCTCAAGTGACATCTAGCAGAGTAATATACTGTAAGTTCCCCTCTACACCTATAAAACTGGGCCACGCTTCAAGACCATTAGCAGAGGTTATATACTGTAGTCCCCCTCTTAACACCTATAAAAACTGGGGCCACCCTCAAGCCATCTAGCAGAGGTAATATACTGTAGTTTCCCTCTCACCTATAAACTGGGCCACCCTCGAAGACCATCTAGCAGAGGTAATATACTGTAGTCCCCCTCTACACCTATAAAACTGGGCCACCCTCAAGACCATCTAGCAGAGGTAAATACTGTAGTCCCCCTCTACACCTATAAAACTGGCACCCTCAGACCATCTAGCAGAGGTATATATACTGTAGTCCCCCTCTACACCTATAAACTGGGCCCCCTCAAGACCATCTAGCAGAAGATTACTGTAGTCCCCCTCTACACCTATAAACTGGGCCACCTCAAGACCATCTAGCAGAGGTAATATACTGTAGTCCCCTCTACACCTATAAAACTGGGCCACCCTCAAGACCATCTAGCAGAGGTAATATACTTGTAGTCCCCCTCTACACCTATAAAAACTGGGCCACCCTCAAGACCATCTAGCCAGAGTAATATCTGTAGTCCCCCTCTACACCTATAAAACTGGCCACCCTCAAGACCATCTAGCAGAGGTAATATACTGTATCCCCTCTACACCTATAAAAACTGGGCCACCCTTCAAGACCATCTAGCAGAGGTAATATACTGTAGTCCCCCTCTACACCTATAAAACTGGGCCACCCTCAAGACCATCTAGCAGGGTAATTATACTGTAGTCCCCCTCTAACCTATAAACTGGGCCCCCCTCAACATCTAGCAGAGGGAATATACTGTAGTCCCCCTCTACACCTATAAAACTGGGCCACCTCAAACCTCTAGCAGAGGTATGCCATTTTTACTGTATATCCCCAACCCTTTCCCAACCTTAAAAGGTCTTCTTGAAACACCTGTCCTAATTATAGAACTTAGGAACTGTTTAGTTGCGTGAGAGAGGGTTTTATTTCATTTTGAATGATCTGTCTGAAAATGTGAGGCCAAAGAAGAACTACATTTTCACAAAAAGACACAGTGGAAAAGTTATTATCGAAGAAAGAATACATTTACTCCCACTGATCCAGTGAGAGAGGTACATCYCAAATGGCACCCTATTCCCTATATAGTGCACTACGGCAGGTCGCCTGGTGGGTAGGAGCATTGGGCCAGGAACTGAAAGGTTGCTGGATCGAATCCCTGAGCTGACAAGGTAAAAATCTGTCGTTCTGCCCCTGAGCAAGGCAGTTAACCCACTGTTCCCCCGGGCACCGATGACATGGATGTCGATTTAAGGCAGCCCCCCCCCCCAGCACATCTCGGATTCAGAGGGGTTGGGTTAAATGCAGAAGACACATTTCAGTTGATGCGTTTAGTTGTACCACTGACTAGGTATCCCCCTTTCTTTTCCTTTTGTACAAGAGTAGTGCACTATATAGGGAACAGGGTGCCATTTGGAACACATAAAATCTCTGACGTGATGAAACAGTCAGATTAGTCACTGGGCAATAAGGATTAGTTAAATTGGTTGAATCGTCATTATAATTGCATCCCATTGGTTGGATTATTGTATTTTAATGTCAGTTACTTCTCAGACAGAAGCTTAGTCGCTGCAAAATAAAGTTGGGTGATTTTTCGTGTGTAAAAGGGTGTTGCCAAATATAAATAATGACTTATGTTCTATTCACGTTTTTGCCCCTGAATGATTCAAATGTCCTTCATTGTCACTCCAAATACAATAATATGTCATTCAAAAGACTCTAATCCATGAAGCTCACAGAATCATTATTTTTAGAAAGGAAAATGACATTTTCTTCATTGCAATTTATTCCCTGTTTTTGGATATAGATATATTTTATGTATGTTTTTGTATTTACATTTTATTGTTGGTCAGCTGCGAAAAATGTCAAACTAAAGAAGCAACCTTTCAGTGTAGAAGAGCTGTAGCTCTTTCCTCGCCTGTCTTCATTAGGCTTCAGTCTTACCTCTGGTGTTTTAGGATCTCCAAGAACATTCCGACCACTAAAGACGTGGAGCCCCTGTTGGAGATTGATGGGGATGTGCGTAGCTTCGAGGTGTTCCTCTCCTCTCGGACACCTGTCCTCAATGCGCGCGACATCAAAACCTTCCTACCCTGCACCGTCAACCTCGACCCCAAACTACGAGAGATCATCGCAGGTGAGGAGAGCATATTTGTGTTTGTGTCACCGAATAATCAGGGTTCCACACAAATAATTCCAATACGTTTTGGTATTATTATGCAGGCATCCATTCTCTTTCCAACTTGAATAACAACTTGCAGATTTTGGAATGTATCATGAATTTGTCAGATGAGTTAGTCATTATGGTTTCATGTCTATGTGCAGATCCAACTTTTTTTCCGGACTTTACATTATAAATTACATTATAACATTTAATGACACATTTCTCTTTACCTGTCTGTCTCTTCTTTCCCCCCAGACGTGCGTGCTGCCAGGGAACAGATGAGCATCAGAGCGGTGACCTATCCCAGCCTGCCCCTGCAGGAAGCCGCGCCCCGCCCCACCTCAGTCTACAGCCAGCAGTCAGGCATGTCCGCCTGCTCCCCCTCCACCTCCTTCAACGGGCACTTCAACCCCCCAGGGCTGGTGTCCCCACCGCCCCACAGCAGCAACTACAGTGGTATGGCTGGCCCCCAGCACCCCTTCTATAACAGGGTGAGTGTATGAGAAAGAACACCCTCATGTCGCCAAGGACATTGCTATTCTATATAGGACTGAGAAGGGCCTGGTTCCAAACGGAATGACCAAAGTTTCACTTGTAGATCGTCTGGCTCGTGTCAGTTAACTCATTCAGTCATATGCTGCCTGGTAGGCGATCACTGACGGCCTCTGTAATCAAACAAAGGGCTTTGAACCTCAACACATTCCTTACATTTCCCACCTTGTTATCGTCCCCCTTCTCACTTTGTGGGACACTTCTGGTTTATAATTTGCAGAGCTGTCTTGTTATTTATAGTTCCCATTTAAGTTGAAGTCTCTGTGCTGTAACATGATGAGGTGTTTTGTACTGTGTGACCCCTTGTTTGTACATAGATACATACATTCATACATACGTACACTAAGTACGCATGTATGTATGTATTTGACATGCTGTTGCTGTTTAATTTGCTTCAGTCTGTATTTCATAATATCTCAGACACCTCAATTGTTACGCTGGTTTCATATTTAAGTGTTGTATTTTTATTTTATTTCACCCCATGGTAAATGTGTTTCCTTTCTCCCTGGTATTCCCCTCCCTCCAGCCATATTTTCCCCATCATGTTTACCAGCTGCCACGCCAGTATGTGGGCAGTTTCCCTGTTCATGCTCCTCCACCACGCCCATTCCCACTTAAAAGTGGCTTTCCCCGGGATCCGAGCAGTGGACTCGTAAGTATTAGAGGTAGTGAGTAGAGATAGTTCATCTAGAATGGATGTATAACCATGTTATAGAGAGAGAAATGATTTTCCTTTCAAATTTCATTAGCTTATATATGCTTGTTTGAACCTTCTGATTTGGGTTGTTTGAACATCAGAACATTCCGATTCGGATTCTATCAGAGATGTTCATCTCACCAGATAACCCACCCCCTATTGCAGAAACATGCTTCCACTCTCCCTTTCTCTTTCTTTGTCAGACAACCTCCCACACAGACACACACACAGACAGGGCTCTAAAGTGCAACCGAGTTTGGTCTCATATCCGACAAAATATTTTTCTGTGCGACCAGTAGTTTTATTTTGAAAGCACTGTGCGACTAGGAAACAAATCTCCCAGATAATTGTTGTAGTGATAAGGCTTCCCTGTACTGAAAGTGTATGAGTGCCCTAGAGAAAACAGCTGATTCGATAGGGTTATGGTTGCTCCATTACTACAGAGAAAACGGCTTGCTTCTAGCCCAACCAGGTCAAAAGATTTGACCCATATTACCGGGGCAACATTTGTATCTGTAGCAAATCGCCGGGACCGACTTTTACATTCATAAACCATGTCGTGGGCCGTTGTAAAACTACTTGTGCGTTAACCACTTGTTTACACATTGTTCAGTCATATTACCTCATTGGCTAGCTAGCTAACAACCTGGTAACTTTACCAGTATATCCAAACATTTGGGGTCACCGATAGGAAAAGGGACAGCTTCTWCAGGAGATCAATGATCATAGCAATGAATGAATTACATATCTCTTGCGTGTTGTCATCACAAATCTGACGTTTTTAAGAGACAGTGTACACTGTTCAATGTAATCCATCTCAATAGGAAAATCGAGCTTTAACACAATGTAGAAACCTATTATTACACATAGTATTTTGTCATTTCAATGACAGTTATTCCTATCAAAATTGTAGCTTTTATAATAACCAAATTTCTTTACAATGTTACATGTTAGTTTCTAGGGCTCAACATGTCCTTCAAAAGCAGCTAGAATTCATATAAGCCCGATATAGGCTGTGTATGCTGTATATGCTCCTAGATTTCATGTGGTGCTCCTAGATTTCATGTGGTGCTCCTAACTTTTTTAATTTGGCCAATGAAAAATTATAATTTAGAGCTCTGTACACAGACACAAACACACAGAGAAACTAGAAACACAGAAACATTGACCCTGCTATTACAGCATCCAACTGTCCAAAAAAACACTGAACGCCGCAGTGACATCAAAAACATTATTCTCATCCTCACAATGAAGGCATGCCCGCTCTCTC
>NC_036868.1:4995684-4997616 GCF_002910315.2 Salvelinus sp. IW2-2015 | reverse complement strand
TCTCTCTCTCTCAATGTCTTGTCTTGAAGATATGTATGTCTCCCTAATGTTTTTTTCTCCTCTAAGACGATAATGTTGGCATCTGTGTGTCTTCCTAATGTTCTCTCCTCACATCCCTCTCTGATGAAAACCTTTTGTAGCCACTCCCTCCTCACCTTTCCATCTGTTTCTCTCCACCTCTCGTTCTCTCTCCTCCCTCCAAGCAGTTTAAGGTACCGTCTTTGAAAAAGAAGCAGGTACTGAATCCATTCAGACGTTTTCTCTAACTCCTCCTAACTAGACCTAGACCGACAAACTCACCCCCTTCGGAAGGGATCTGACCTCTGTAATCCCATCATGCACCTTGGAAACTCTAGCCCACTCTCTTGAATGGGAACTAGGAGTTACAGGCATGCTACACTAGAGTAATACCTTTTTGCAGAGCGCAAGAAGCTCCCATTCATGTCAATGAAACCTGGGTGGAAGTGGTATGGCTCAGCTCTGGTTCCCGAGGAGGTGTGGTATATGGCCAATATACCACGCTAAGGGCTGTCCTTATGAACGACTCAACGCGGAGTGCCTGGATACAGACCTTAGCCGTGGTATATTGGCCAAATATCACAAACCCCCAAGGTGCCTTATTGCTATTATAAACTGTCTACCAATGTAATTAGAACAGTCAAAATAACTGTTTTGTCATACCTTTGATATACCACAGCTTTCAGCCAATCAGCATTCAGGGCTCGAACCACCAGTTTATWAWWAWWWWWWTTGTCACGTGCGTCTCACACCCGAGAACACTTGATGAAGTGGCGTGTATTCTGCTCACGCCAGCAAAAAACTACACATCCAGTATAGTAGCTGAAAACCTGGTTATGTGACACTAGTGTTGCTCCCTTGTTAGGGCACTAAGTGATGCTACAAGGCCGCTGACTAGTGAAATCTTTGATCTGCTTCTGTCATACTATTTAAGACCTATTTACAATTACAGATGTTTTGTAACTTTGTAAGATACATTGTAGATTTGTAACATTTGTACAAGTCTCTATAAGCATTTCAAACATTTGATTTTGTCTGGCCCTTCTAGCTGAACTCTCCTTACCTAAACCCTCATACACCCCACCCTCTTCCACCTCATCAAAGTGGACATGTCTTATGAAGACCGCCCTCCTACTCTGAGTCAGTGACATTGAACATATAGCCTGTGCCTGTGGTTTCATAAAGAMCTAAAACTAACCTGTTTGAAAAGTGAATAATAATCCTGCACCATGTGTACATTCTATCCATACTCAAAGTTACTGTGATACTGGGTGTGTATCACTTACCGGTTAATTACTAGAACAGACATCCTCATTCAAGTCAAGTCAATGGTCTGAGGGGCTTGTTCTAGTGATTCTATTTCTACACTCTTAGAAAAAAAGGTGCTATCTAGAACCTTAAAGTGTTCTTCGGCTATTCCCATAGGATAACACTTTGTACAACCCTTTCTGGTACTAGGGGAGGACCTGTTTGGTTCCATGTAGAACCTGGTCCACAGAGAGGTTTTCCTATGGGGAGACAGCYGAAGAACCCTTTTGGAAACCTTTTTTCTAAGAGTGTATGGTCTAACTAGTGAGTAGCCTAGTAGTAACAGTAGATAGCAGGAAGTGATGTCACAGATTACATCCATGTTTTTTTTTTACCCTACAGTATTCTCTCATCCACTCACTGACCATGTTTGGTTTGGACCTAACCTCTATTAACCCCATTGTCATATTGTACTCACCCTCAGGATAGCTCCACTCTCATCGAGAGAATCTCTCATCAACAACCCATTGTAACCGATGAATCGTATTGTAAGCCTCACCTCAGGAGTAGCTCCACTCTCATTCCACAACCATTGTAGATGAAATCATATGTACCACTCAGGATAGCTCCAAACTCGTCATCCACAACCCATTGTAGATGAAAATC
>NC_036868.1:4981173-4995383 GCF_002910315.2 Salvelinus sp. IW2-2015 | reverse complement strand
ATATTGTACTCACCCTCAGGATAGCTCCACTCTCATCCACAACCCATTGTAGATGAAATCATATTGTAGTTTTCTCATACCTACTGATGCTTTATGCCGCCTACGTTCTTCTCATGTTGCTCTCCCCTTTCACTGGGCCTTCCTGTGTTACCTTTGCAGATTTCAACAGTGTTTCAGCATGGAATTCCAATTCTATTATATTTTGTATCACTGCATTTCTACTCAAATGGGCAGAGGGTTACTATTGATRAGTACAGCACATGATAACTTTGAGAAATGTAATCTTGACCTCCATCAAATGTAGCCATACTGTATTTACCAATATGCCATGTTTTACCTGTTGGTTGACTCCTCTATCTGGTCGTTGACGGTGTGTTCTGGACCTGGTTGTGTGTGTCAGGGTTCAGCCTCGGTGGTGTCGGGGACCCCGGCCATCCTCCTGAGCTCCATGAACACAGACACAGTGTGTGAACGTGTCAAACAGATCGAGGGTATCGACCAGAGCATGCTGGCCCAGTACACTGCCACCAATTAAGCAAGGTGAGCAAAGAGAGAGATTCTCTACGCATTAAACCTCCTCTGCTCTTCTTACCCTATTGAACCTCTCTCTCTCTACGCATTTAACCTCCTCTCTCTCTCCCTTACATCTTCTCTCCTCTACCCATTAAAACTCTTCGTCTGCCTATCCATTTAACTTCCTCTCTCTTCTCCATTACTTCCACTTACTCCTCTCCTATCCTCTCTCTCGTCGTACTCATTAACACTCTCACTCTCTAGCTCTCTCTCTCTACAGCTTTAACCTGCTCTCTGCTCTCTACCATATAACTTCCTCTCTCTCATCTCTCTACCATTAACACTCCACTTCTCTCTCTCTACCATTAACCTCCGCCCTCTTCTCATTCTTCTAAACCATTCCTCCCCTCTCCCTACCATTAACCTCCTCTCTCTCTCTCGCTACCATTAACCTCTACTCTCTCTCTCTCTCCACTTAACCTCCTCTTTCTCGCTCTACCATTACCTCCTCTCTCTCTCTACCATTAAACTCTCATCTCTCTCTACCATTAACTCCACTCTACTCTCTCTCAACCATTAACCTCCTCCTCCTCTACCATTAACCTCCACTCTCTCTCTCTCTCTACATTAACCTCCACGCTCTCATTCTCCTTATCTCTCCATTCTCCACGCTCTCACTACCGTTATTCATCGTCTACTAGTTACCATTTACGCTCCACTCTCTCTCTCTACCAGCTCTTCCACTTCCTACCTAACCTACTCTCTCTCTACGCATAACACTCTCTCTCTCTCGTCTAGCCATGAAACCTCCGATCACCTCTCGTACAATACCTCAACGGCCCACATTAACCTCACTGCTCTCATCTCCTCCAGTCCATTAACCTCCACTCTCGTCGTCTCGATCTACCATTAACCTCCCTCTCTCTCTAGCATTAACTTCCATCTTCTCTTCAGCTCTAGTGAACCCATTACCTCCTCTCTCTCGCTCATAACGACCTGCCATTAACCTTCTTCTCTCTCTTTAAGACCATTAACCTCCACCTTCTCTCTTCTCTCTCGTCTAATCCATTAACCTCACCTTCTCTCTCTAGGCCAATTTAACCTCCACTCTCTTCCCTTTTTCTCCCTTAACTTCCCACCTCCCTGTCTCTCTCTCCTAAATATACCATTACCTCCACTCTCTCTAGCTTTCGATCGCTCTAAGCCATTTAACCTCCTCTCTTTCTCTCTATCGTAGCCATTAACTTCCACTCTCTTTTCTCTAACCATTAACTTCCTCCTCTCGTCTCTATCACAAATCCATTACCTCATATCTCTCCTAACCATTAACCCTCCTCTCTCTCTCGCCTACTATTAACTTCAACTCTCTGACTCGCCTACCTCTCATATGTGTGCGGCACCTTAATCTCCACTCTTCCTCTCTCTTCTCTTTCTCTCTCACTCTCGCCTTCGCTCTTTCGTCGCCTCTCTACCATTAATCCTTCTCTCTCTCTACCATTAACGACTCCGTCTCTCTCTTAAACCATTAACCTCACTCCTCATCTCTCTACCATTACCCTCCACTCCTCCTTCGCCCTAAGTTAGATCCATTAATCCCTATCTCTCTCTCTTCCTTCTCTCTCTCTCTGTCTCCTCCTTCTCGTATCTATCTCTTCCTCCTTCTCTCTCTACCATTAACCTCCACTCTCATCTCTATAAGACATTTAACTTTCCACTCTCTCTCTTCGTTCTCTTAGCCATTAACTTCCACTCTTCTCTAAACATTAACTTTCCACTGTCCTCTACCATTAACCTCCTTCCTCTGTCTAGCCATTATACACGTTCCACTCTCTCTCTCTCTACCATTAACCATCCTCTTCCTCGCTCTCTCTCTCTATCCTCTCTCTCTTCTGATCCTCTCTCTCTCGGATACAAGCGGTCTCCTCTCTCTTCATCTACCCATTAACTTCTATAGCACTCTCTCTCTTCTCTACATTAACCTTCTCTGCAAGTCTCTCTTCTCTCTAGCCATTAACCTCTCTCGATCGTCATCATCGCTATGGCCGATTACCTCTCTCTCTCTCTCGTCTCCTAATCTCTCCACCATTAACGCCTTCCTCGTCTCCGTCGCTTCTAAATGTGTAAAAATTCTTCTTGTGAATACATACATAGCGATTTAGTTACCATTAACCCCACTACCTCTCCCTGCTAAAGCAATTAAATCTCCACCTCTCATCCTCTAAGTCGTAACCATGTAACCGTAATCCACTCTCTCTCTCTATGATCCATTAACCCCCCTCTTCCTCTCTCCCATTTAACTCTCCCTTCTCTCTCTCTCTACCATTAACCCCTCTCTCGTCTTCTCACTCTGCTTCTCTCTCCTAACTCTAATTAACGTCCTCGTTATCCTTGTCTCATTCTCCTCTTTGTCTCTCAGGCTAATGTGAATGGCAGAGTTCTGACCCAGTGCAACATTGATGAGCTGAAGAATGAAATGAAAATGAACTTTGGAGACTGGCAGCTCTTCAGAGGAACTGTGAGTTTAACCCTAACTTTGCCTCTTGCCTGTTATTTTGTTTTGTAGTGGATTTACCAATAGCTTTAACACTGGACACTGCTGTTATCAAGCACTTCTTAACCCAGTAATTACTATTTAGCCCAGCCGTATTTAGAGATCGGTGCATTGTTCCTTTCTTTTCTTCTTTCTCTCTTCCTCTTCTACTTCCTCTTCCTCTTCTTCCTTTCCCTCCTACTCTTCTGCCTTCTCTCGCTTCTTCTTCCTCTTCCTCCTCTTCCTCTAGGTGTTGGAGATGCGTCACGTGGAGAGCCAGGTGCTTCATGAGGAGGCTCCCAGCGAGGTGGACAGCAGTGTGGTGGGCCACGGGGAACCGAGGCGCCAGGTCGCCCCGCCCCATGCCGGTGCCGCCAACCTCGACGCCAACTCACCCATGTACAGCTTCAACCTGAGCTTTGAGGAACTGAGCAATGTGGGACTGGACGAGCCTCCCAGGCATAGCAACAACACATGGATGGTGAGTGACTGGTGGTCTCTTCCATTGTAGAGCGGTCTATGTTGCGTCATTATATTACGTTGACAGAAAGACTAGAATTGTGTAGCTATGTACAGTACCAGTCAAAAGTTTGGACACCTACTCATTCAAGGGTTTTTCTTAATTTTTACTATTTTCTACATTGTAGAATAATAGTGAAGACATCACAACTATGAAATAACACATATGGAATCATGTAGTAACCAAAAAAAGTGTTAAACAAATCAAAATATGTTTTATATTTTTGATTCCTCAAAGTAGCCACCCTTTGCCTTGATGTCAACTTTGCTGACTGTTGGCATTCTCTCAACCAGCTTCATGAGGAATGCTTTTCCAACTGTCTTGAAGGAGTTCCCACATATGCTGAGCACTTGTTGGCTGCTTTTCCATCACTCTGCGGTCCAACTCATCCCAAACCATCTCATCCCAAACCATCCCAGGCCAGGTCATCTGATGCAGCACTCTATTCCCACTAAGTGCGAACCAGATGGGATGGCGCWTCGCTGCAGAAAGCTGTGGTAGCCATGCTGGTTAAGTGTGCCTTGAATTCTAAATAAATCCCAGACAGTGTCACCAGCAAAGCACCATCACACCTCCTCCTCCATGCTTCACGGTGGGAACCACACATGCAGAGATCATCCGTTCACCTACTCTGCGTCTCACAAAGACATGGCGGTTGGAACCAAAAATCTCAAATTTGGACTCATTAGATCGAAGGACAGATTTCCACCGGTCTAATGTTCATTGCTCGTGTTTCTTGGCCCAAGGAAGTCTCCTCTTCTTATTGTTGTCTTTCAGTASTGGTTTCTTTGCAGAAATTTGACCATGAAGGCCTGATTAACTCAGTCTCCTCTGAACAGTTAATGTTGAGATGTGTYTGTTACTTGAACTCTGTGAAGCATTTGTTTGGGCTGCAATCTGAGGCTGGTAACTCTAATGAACTTATCCTCTGCAGCAGAGGTAACTCTGGGTCATCCTTTCCTGTGGCAGTCCACATGAGAGCCAATTTCATCATAGCGCTTAATGGTTTTTGCAACTGCACTTGAAGAAACTTTCTTAAAGATTTCTGGATTGACTGACCTTCATGTCTTAAAGTAATGATGGACTGCCATTTCTCTTTGCTTGTTTGAGCTGTTCTTGCCATAATATGRACTTGGTCTTTTACCAAATAGGGCTATCTTCTGTATACCACCTCTACCTTGTCACAACATAATTGATTGGCTCAAATGCGCAAACTAACTTTTAATAAGACATTCCTGTTAATTGAAATGCATTCCAGGTGACTACCTCATGAAGTTGGTTGAAAGAATGCCAAGAGTGTGCAAAGCTGTCAAGGCAAAGGGTGGCTATTTGAAGAATCTCAAATCTCAAATATATTTTGTTTTGTTTAACACTTTTTTGGTTATGACATGATTCCATGTGTTATTTCATAGTTTTGATGTCTTCACTGTTATTCTACAATGTAGAAAATAGTCAAATAAAGGTAAACCCTTGAACGAGTAGATGTGTCCAAACTTTGCACTAGTACTGTATATGTACTGAACCATGAATTAAGCCGTTGGCCTGTATGTAAACCAAATGATAGCCTTCATATGTACTTAGACCACAGATCTAGGAGATGCAATGTTCCATGTCCCCCTCCCCAGGCCCCCACCCACCGTACCCCCAGCATGTCCAGCCTCAACTCCCAGGAGTCGTCCAACGACATCGTCAAGCTGACGGAAAAGCAGCAGTCGGAGTACCGCAACGCCTACCAGGAGTACATCGCCCAGATGGCCACGCTGGAGGTGGGCGGAGGCGGGGGAGAGAAGCCCGTCCAGCCCCACCCCAACCAGTTCATGACCTCCGCCAGCTCCGAGGACAAAACCAAGGACAAGGCTACCACCAAGAGAAGCACCTCCAAGCTTCCCGCCGTGGATGCCCCGGACTTCACCACCGCCGAAGCCCCCCTGGACCCCATCACAGAGGAGGACGAGAAGCAGGACCCCCATGGCTCCTCCAAGACCCTGCTCGGACGCAAGGCGCCCGGGTCCAGTGACCGGGGGAGCGGCCTGTTCCAGGGAGCAGCCGACCTCAAGATGAAGACCGGCGGGCTGCCCTACCAGAAGCTCACCAGCGACGACGAGGATTCAGAGAACTCCGACGCTCCTCTCCTGGGGGACGCGAAAAAGCCAGGTGACCCCAAAGCATCCTCACTGGCTCTGGCTAAGGGTAAAGAATACCTGTCTGACGCCATGCTGGATAAGAAGGATTCTTCTGACTCCGGCATGCGCTCCAACGAGAGCTCGCCCAACCACTCCCTGCAGGACGAGGAGGCTGACCTGTCCCAGCTGGAGCAGGCCAACCTGATCGAGCTGGACCAGGAGGACAGCCAGAGCCGGGCGGCCAGTAAGAGGGGTCTGCCCAGCAGCCTGAGTGGTCTCCAGGACTCAGCTGTGGCCCGCATGTCCATCTGCTCCGAGGACCAGTGCAGCCTGCTGGCCAGCAGCCCCGAAGAGAGCTGGCCCTTATCCAAGAGCTACAACCTCAACCGCACGCCCAGCAACACCACCCTCAACAACAACACCAACGACCAGCAGCGTTGCCAGGGACAGAGGGCTCCAGTGGGGTCCACCGACACCACCTGTTCCACCCCTACTTCCTCCTCCATCAGCGAGGTCATCGTCTCCACGGGTTCCGGCACCACCAGTACCACCACCAAGCCCGGCCCGCACAACGAGAACGTGCGCGTGGTGCACCTGAAGAGGGGGCTGAACCCCGGGGATCCTCCGGAGATCACCACCGTGTCCTCCGACACCGTCACTTTCGGAGAGGAGCGCGAGAGCATCCTGTGAGCCCCCTGCCCATCTCATACCCAGGAGAGCACTTAGTCAGTAGATGTTTGGTGTGGTAATCTGACAATGCATGCGTAGCAAGGTACCGTAGCTAGCTAAATGGGTAAATAAATGATGTTCGTGCTTGGTGTGCACTAAGTAGATAGCCTTGTTAAACCAGGCTGATCTGGCAACCTCACATTCTGTTACAGGAGGTAGCCTGGTGAAGGTAGCTCACTGAGATGTTGTACTCTGTATTTGTATTGTCTAAAGTGAAGTGAAGTGACCTCTACTAACCGGCTTGATATTCTCTAAAGGTGAAGGTAGCTAGCTACGTACACTGTAAAACAAATTATCTTTAGATCAACCTAATTTACTTCACCTCTGGTAAAAACAACAACATTATTATGACAAATATATGATTCAATGCCAACTGTTATATTTCATTATATTTGAAGTTGTAGCCTGTTTATTTCAACACTAAACCTACATTTCCCCTTTGGTTAAACTTAATATAACAAATACAACAAATATTTAATGACAATACAACCAATTTTTTTCGTCTTGTTCACTTTTTACTTTGGAATTACCTATCCAAATGTATTCAATTGTGTTACAAGCAATTTAAATCAACAACCTAAAAAATAAGATGTTTTAAAATAATTTTTCCAAACTAAAGACCTTCACATTTAGGAACCACAATATCATAACCAAGCAATGGCTACCGTCACATAGAAACGGTATCAGGCACTTTAGTGTCATTACAGATGACAAATACAATAGACCACCTCAACTGGAATGACATTCACTCTCAGGGGTGGGCAAAAATAACCAACTGAAAGCCACGCACCCCCCAATAAGCCACGCCTCGGCAACTCTTCTGATAGGCTGCCGCCGCTACATTGCCCCTACCGCTATTCGATGTGCATGAGGTGTGGAAAGCAATTTAGAAGCTTTCATTCAAATAAAAAAATCACATTGATCTGACGAATTCGTTATTTGATTTCAGACAAATTGATAGAACAGATTGAATGAACCAAAGCGTAAATTTCGATCATTCCAATCAGTAAAAGCACTTAACAGCGCCGYCCCATTTTTTACAGTGCAGTATAATTGAAAACTTAACTACCTACGTACAGTGACTAACTATCTGTTTATTGTTTTGCACTACAACAAGCATGGTAGCCTGGGTGTCAGTCTGTCTGTGCCATCTCRCCAACTCCTTGTCATGCCAATGGCTTGACAATGAGCAATGGAGCTGGCAAGAGCACAAACAGATCTGGGACYAGGCTACAAGCATGCCTCAACAGTGTTAATATTAGCTGCTGCTGCCTATGTGTGTCAACAAGTGATGTATTGAGCTTGTGGRTGGGTAAAAGAGAAGATACCTGGTATAGATGAAGAATGAATGCATATGAACACGTGAGCCAAATGAACAAAATTGTGTGTGGGATCTGTTTTTGTCGTGTCTCAGCAAATGACATGGAGGAGAGTCAACTGAACTATTCGTCTCATTGCAAAAGCCACAGGGCTTTTAACTATTTTACCTTCCTATGGGCCCTGGTCCAAAGTAGTGCGCTATCGGTGGAATAGGGTGCCATTTGGGACGCATCTCCTGCCAACACGAACAAAAGTGTTGGATAAAAGGGAGGGACGTTGACACTAATATGTGACAATAATAGAGAAGTAATCTTCAGAAAAAGTTATTGATCGCTGCAAAATGCAGTTGCTGACTCTTCGCCATATGATACATGGGACTGTATGTATGCTGCTTTGTAATGAACARTGGTTGTAAAGGTATTTGGTTTATTACATGTTGTCAGGGCCTGTCTCCTCCCTTAACGTAGTAGAGGCCAATAGTAGAGGCCCCATTTGTGAATCCGATGCCATTTAAATACATTTTAATTGAGCAGATATAAAATGTACACTTAATGGCGTCCGATTCACAAATCTGGCTACAGTGAAGATTGGTGTTGCATGCGTACCTAATGAACTGTACATTGCATGCGTACCTAATGAACTGTACATTGCATGCGTACCTAATGAACTGTACATTGCATGCGTACCTAATGAACTGTACATTGCATGCGTACCTAATGAACTGTACATTGCATGCGTACCTAATGAACTGTACATTGCATGCGTACCTAATGAACTGTACATTGCATGCGTACCTAATGAACTGTACATTGCATGCGTACCTAATGAACTGTACATTGCATGCGTACCTAATGAACTGTACATTGCATGCGTACCTAATGAACTGTACATTGCATGCCTAAATGAGTTTGCAAATATCAGTACAATGTCAGAGTGCTCTCCTATGTGTTGCATGCACTGTGATGTTGTATGGTGTCTTAACCAGTCGGATGATAACCATGTGGGAGAAGAACACGAGATATTCTATCTATGAAGGGAAAGAAGTGAATGGTGCCGTCAGACATTATCTGACTGAAAAATAAAACCTGGTTGTTGACCTTCTACAGTCTAGCCTCTTGTATGTTCTCACAGAGAATTTATACGTATGAACCACTAAGTATTCTCATACTTTCATATAGCAGTTCCTTCTTAACGTCGGCCAGCAGGAGGCGTGCTCCCCCATGCAAAAATAGTATGTGCCATAATATGTAATATTATGTGCCATTTTGCAGAYGCTCTCATCCAAAGCGACTTAAGAGTCATGCGTGCATAAATTGTTTAACATATGGTTGATCCCGAGAATCRAACCCACTATCCTAGAGTTGCAAGTGCCATGCGTTACCAACTGTGCTACAGAGAACCACCAGTGAGTGACTAGATGGATCTGRGCACGCCAGCACACCATCCTGGATAACTAGATAAGATTAGTAACTGCAATGATTTGAGCCTTGTGATATCGTCTTCCTAATAAATCTCACTCTATTCAGATACATTTAAAAGCAATATAAAGGGAAGTTGCAACATCCTTTGATGTAAGAGAAAGTACAGTGACAGTAATTTAAAAGATTGAAATAGGTCAGGTATTATAACGTAATATGGATATTAACATAATGTACAGTATAAGGAATATACTTTATTATTGTATAAAAGTGCAATTTACAACATTTCTTTGAAAGCCGCAGTACAATAAAATGCATCTTTATATTCTCTGCAACAAATCAGCTACTATACAGGCATGATTTTGTCTTAACATTTTATATACATCGACTGACCATTAGTCTGTCTGTAGTAATGTGCCACTTCCAAAAGAAAAGGCTATCCTCTTGTGGAAAGATATCTTGTTTCAATACTGTAATTTCAGTCAGTCTGTCGTTGTCTTCCCATCGTTGTTGAGGAATCATTCTTCAGTTGGAAGAAAAGATATCAGCCAGGCCAGTAGATAAATAAAAAGTAAAAACAACAACACACATCTCCTTTTAGGAAGACAAATGAAAGTTAAATCAAGCGGAAATCCAGCCAGCCATTGGAGGGGAACATGAGGTCCTGTTTAAAACACACCTGTAAGAGATTGGGAAGTGAAAAGAGGGTCGTGTTTAAAGAGAAGCAAGGCTAAAGGACAGACGGGGAACTGGACAGTCAGACTGGCGCCTGAGAAGAAGACACTTCTTTTTCTACTTTAACCAAACACTGAAATACTGGTGAGGGTATGTCTCATATGGCACCCTATTCCATATGTAGTGCACTACTTTTAACCAGGGCCCTTAGGGCACTACATAGAAAATAGGGTGCTATTTGGGATGCAAACACTGAAATACTGGGCAATCCCTGAGCACCAGATGGAGGCGTCAACGGAGGAATAAGCAACATCCTGTCAACCTCTAAGTACAACGTGGGAATGGATCTATACTATAGCTATAATRATGCTGGCTGGCGCCTGCTTTTCCYCTCTGCAAATTATCTACAGACCGGTAGTTTTCACAACCCACAACCACTGACTGGAGTAGCCAGTCTGTCTTATGTAGCCAGACACTATTATTTCATGATAGGTTATTCCATCTACAGTGATGTCATATCTTAGTCAAGTCAACAATATAACACTTCACATAGACTACCCTTTTCAAAGAGCAACTTATACCAAGTATCCATGACTTTATACACAAAAAAAGGCGATATCTAGAATCTAAAAAGGAGTATTTTGCCTGTCCCCATAGGAGAACCCTTTGAAGGACCCTTTTTGGTCCCAGGTAGAACCCTTTTGGGTTCTATCTTTCCACAGAGGGTTGGACCTGGAACCAAAAAGCATTCTCCTATCGGGACAGTGTAGTTTGGACCCATTTGAGAGCAGCTTGTTTTCTCCTAATGAACAAAATGACCATTCCAAATAGAAATGATGGATACAATAATGGCAGTAAGGAAACACTTACCCAGTCAGTGAAGGAGAGTTTAGCTGTCATGAGTCTCTGTCCCTTTGGGGAAGTGGTCAGTTGACTGTAAAAACAGGCAAGACAACCACTGTTAAATATCACCATTTACAGAGAGAGGCTCCTGGCATTGCTGAGTTAGTACAGTTGCAGTGGTCTGGTCTCTATTGGGCTGATGCTACATTCATTCACCACCAAGCTGTCATGTGTACAATAACCAACAGTGGCACATAGTCAAATGCAAAAGCTTTATGAGAAGCCAAATAGGCAGACTGCTTGGAAATAATGTAAAAAAATAGATATATTCTAAAAGCCTTTAATTAAAGTAAGCATATAAACATATWTTTTTTTTTCTTCTCATATAAACATATATTACCTAGGCCACATTAAAACTATACATGTCATAGGATTTAGGGGATCTATTAAAATATAGGAATTCCAATTGAACACGCTAGAATCTGTGTAGCCTACTATGGTTTCGTCTATTTCTTTTTCTGAACCACTCCAAAACAGAAGTGCTCTAATTGAAAAAATAAAGCTATTCGATTCTATTTTTACCTGAAAGGTGATGAGGCTGATGTCTGAGTTGATGGTTGCTAGGGGATTCCTGGGTGATGCTGCCTGTCCCTGTCCCAGTCGCTGCTGCTGATGTTGGCAGCTGGAGAGGGACGAGCTAGAGTCCAGTGCAATCTGAAGGTCCAAGATATAGTCTATAACATGCTGCAATATCTCAATTTTACTGACGTTCCCGTTCTGTGGGAGGCTGGGCACGAGTTCCTTCAGCATTGTGTAGCAGTCGTTCATATTGTACAGCAGACTCAGAGGGTCATCCATCGGGCTCTTGCTCCGGGAGATGCCGAGGGTATGTTCCGACGAGTTGGAGATGTTGTTCCTCATAGACCGCTCCGGACTTATTGCTTTCATGACGACAGTTGAGTGTGATAAGATATTATGCATGAAAGAAACCGGTATTTTAGGCCAGTCTTCGCCGTGTACAATCAGTCAGCACGCTGTCAATTGTTCTTATAAAGGCTCGTGAACGGGGCTTGTCGCACATCAGGGCGAAATGCACGTCAATTGGCTATCTAGAAGTGTCAATCACTATCCCAAGCAACAGTATTGGTTTAAATGCGGTAGATATTTTACATCCCTCCCATATTTTCCGCATTCTTGAGCAAGTTATGTGAAGGCGCGCACTAAAGTGATGCTCTTCTCTGTTACCTGCGAGATGAGGTTGGCGGGCCCTTGTGAAAATCTGTTTTGAAGTCATCTGAGTCTGTATTTCTGATCTAAATGAAGGCACATCCATGTGCCGAATGTAGGCTACCTCGTAATTACGCAGATACAATTAAGTTTGATGTTTTACCATCTATTACATTTCCAAGTTCCAGCTATTGTTAGTCTATATTATTTTCCATAGAGGGAAATTGCAGGGTTTCGTGGCCACTAGCTCATCTGGAGTGAGTTTACTTCACAATGCGTTAAGCTATGCTCAGTTTCTCAATTTCTTTCCCACTGTACCAAGTTGAACCCAATCGGATGATGGCTTGGCACAACAGAGCTCAACACACACTGCAGTAGCTGCGAGTTGCCTGCATCGCCGCAAGCTCCCACTTCTACCGACTCCCTGGCGCCAGCGCTGTGACGACATCCAATTCACAGCAGCCCAAGAAGCCAGTCGGCGCGGCGCCGTTCAGGCGGCTGCTATGACGACGGCAGCTGCAAGTCAGCGCGCGGGCTCTCAGCTGACTTAAGATGGAGCTCCTCCCGGTGCCTGCCCTGGAGTGTACGGAGTCATACACCTGCACTGGTGGTTTGCTTTTCTCAACACAACAGATCTACTGTTTCATAACTGTATACTGTCTTATTTCACTAGCTGTCCTAGATTCCACTTTTATTTTCCTCTTCTCATTTCAAAGTACCCTGTCACTCAATGATGGTGTCCCAAATGGCACCCTATTCCCTATATAGTGCACTAAAATATAGGGAATATGGTGACATTTGGGTTTAATACACTATATAGGAAATACGGTGCCATTTGGGTTTAGTACACTATATAGGGAAAAGGGTGCCATTTGGGTTTAGTACACTATATATAGAATAGGGTGACATTTTGGACGTTACAATGCTTCATTATGTATTTTCCATGGTCACTCTTGGAAAAGAGTATAGGGAATATGGTGACATTTGAATGGATGCAGCAGGTACCCACTTTCCCTCGGTTTCATATGGATGCAGCAGGTACCCACTTTCCCTCGGTTTCATATGGATGCAGCAGGTACCCACTTTCCCTCGGTTTCATATGGTTGCAGCAGGTACCCACTTTCCCTCGGTTTCATATGGATGCAGCAGGTACCCACTTTCCCTCGGTTTCATATGGAGGATGCAAACAAACAACACAAATAAGACATAGTCTCTTAAAGTTAGGGGGAAATAACACACTGATGTTTTCATGATATTCAAACTGGGTAGGAAGAAGAGATCTGGAGCAGTTGTGAAAATATGATGTCTTTCCAGCACTCATACATAGAGTGAATGTGTTCATGTTAACCTTCTGAGTTAAGAACGACAGGCACATTTGATGGAAAGAAAGACAGAAGTATGTATTTACACGGCAGTGACTGACTGCCAACCTAGATTTATCGTATTAACTAAATGTCTCACTTTGTGTTATTTTCCACCCTGCTCATCAATGTTGCACTTTATCCAACAGGGTAGTATTACAGAGCTTATGTTCTATCCTATGATATTTATTCTGGACAGCATGCTTGTTGAAGCTGGGACAACATTTACCTTGCATTTCAGAGCAACTATTAATCCTCTATCATAGAATGAACTCAGGGACTCCCTTACTTTCAGATGAAAAGTTTTCCTGTCCACTCTTAGAAAAATGGGTTCCAAAAGGGTTCTTCAGCTGTCATCATAGGAGAACCAATCAATCAAATGTATTTATAAAGCCCTTTTTACATCAGCCGATGTCACAGCCTAAAACCCCAAACAGCAAGCTGATGTAGAAGCATGGTGGCTAGGTAAAACCCTTTTTGGTTCCAGGTAAAAACCCTTTTTGGTTCCAGGTAGAACCTTCTGTGGAAAGGAAGCAAAATAGTTCTACCTGGAACCAACAAGGGTTCTTCAAAGGGTTCTTCTATGGGGACAGCAGAAGAACCCTTTTAGGTTCTAGATAGCAGCTTTATTTCTAAGAGTGTAGAGTAATCGTTAGTTATCTAGGTTTGATTTCCATTGATTTCTCCCAGTTTCTCAATTGTTTTTACGTGTCATATTTGTTGACATGTTTGTTGACATACAGTATATTTGCTCTGTGGGAAGAATAGCAGCATCCCACATTCAACCTATTTATGTGCTAAAGAAAAGAAGGCACTTTAGTTTGGTGTTCCCCGTGGGTCTCGTTCTACCTCTGTCTTCTGAACGACTCCTATGGAAATGGGTGCTGGCAGGCCTCTGTAATGACTCCTATGGAAATGGGTGCTGGCAGGCCTCTGTAATGACTCCTATGG
>NC_036868.1:4978391-4979851 GCF_002910315.2 Salvelinus sp. IW2-2015 | reverse complement strand
CCTGCCAGCACCCATTGCTCATAAGGAGTCATTACAGAGGCCTGCCAGCACCATTTCCATAGGAGTCATTACAGAGGCTGACAGCACACCCATTTCCATAGGAGTCATTACAGAGCCTGCCAGCACCATATTTGACTCCTATGGAAATGGGTGCTGGCAGGCCTCTGTAATGACTCCTATGGAAATGGGTGCTGGCAGGCCTCTGTAATGACTCCTATGGCAATGGGTGCTGGCAGGCCTCTGTAATGACTCTGATGCATCCCAAATGGCACCCTATTCCCAATAGGGAACTATAGGACTCAAAATATAGAAATCATCCCCGTATGATGCATTTTTCATCATATGATACAAAATGCAACATAATATGATGCAAAACACATCATACGGGGAAGATTTCTGTATTTTGAAAGTTACATATCTTGAAAACTTCATTGCTGACAAGCAAAACATTTTGGAACTATGTCAACAATGGAGTAATGAAACAAATACCAAAAGATTGTTTTTGGGTGGAGTTTTCTTTTAACATTCCACAAACATAGATCCGCTAACGTAGACATGACTTTGGCTGGGACTTAATTCCCAACCTTCAACATACAGTAGAGAACACCTACTCAGACGTACATCCATTTCAACAAACATTAATGTAAGGGGGTGCGATTCTGGTGGCAGGGAAGTCAGACGCAGGAGAGCAGAACTTGATAATAGCCGGAGCAGTTTAATAGTAAAACCAACGGCATAAGAAATACAAAGTATGGGCACAATAACATCCCTTCTCATTACATTTAGCAGACGCTCTTATCCAGAGCGACTTACAAATTGGAAAGTTCATACATATTCATCCTGGTCCCCCCCTGGGGAATGAACCCACAACCCTGGCGTTGCAAGCGCCATGCTCTACCAACTGAGCCACACGGGACCACATCCAGAAGGCGAGTCAGTACAGGGGCATCAAAGCAGGGACGAGAGACTGAAAAACAGCTTCTATCTCAAGGCATCAGACTGTTAAACAGCCACCACTAACATTTAGCGCCGCTGCCAACATACTGACTCAACTCCAGCCACTTTAAAAATGGAATTGATGGAAATTATGTAAAAATGTACCACTAGCCACTTTAAACAATGCCACTTAATATAATGTTTACATACCCTACATTACCCATCTCATATGTATATACTGTACTCTATATCATCTACTGCATCTTGCCATCTTATGTAATACATGTACCACTAGCCACTTTAAACTATGCCACTTTATGTTTACATACCCTACAGTACTCATCTCATATTTATATACCGTACTCTATACCATCTACTGCATCTTGCCATGCCGTTCTGTACCACCACTCATTCATATATCTTTATGTACATATTCTTTATCCCTTTACACTGTGTGTGTGTATAAGGTAGTAGTTGTGGAATTGTTAGGTTAGATTACTTGTTGGTTATTACTGCATTGTCCG
>NC_036868.1:4966963-4973544 GCF_002910315.2 Salvelinus sp. IW2-2015 | reverse complement strand
GAACTAGAAGCACAAGCATTTCGCTACACTCGCATTAACATCTGCTAACCATGTGTATGTGACTAATAAAATTTGATTTGATTTGATTTAGTGGGTAAAAGTCTTTGACCAGGTCAAAAGTAGTGCACTACATAGGGAATAGGGTGCCATTTTGGACGTATTCCCATTTTGGACGCACACAATCTGACATATTTTCCTCTGGATTACAGTGGAAAATATGTAGTTCTCAGTTCTGTTCTGTCAGTTCAATACGATCACACAATCATGTTATGATTTCTCCTGGGGAACCACTTTTACATGAGGTCTTCTTATTGCTCACAGTGCTGCCTCTCTCTCTTTCTTCAATACAAAGGGCTTTATTGGCATGGGAAACATATGTTTACATTGCCAAAGCTAGTGAAATAGATAAGCAAAAGTCTCTCTCTCTCTCAATTCAAAGGGCTTTATTGGCATGGGAAACATATGTTCACATTGTCAAAGCAGATATCTAGAGAATCACACTACTCTTCCTTCCTCTTATTCTTCTTCCTTTACCTCGTCATTCTGTCTCTGTCTGTCTCTGTGTTGAGGATAGGAGATGCCTCAGGCAGAACTTCATAGGACAGGTGTTATTTGCTCTGCTGTCTCAAGGCCATGCTGCTGAAACTTCAAACGGGGAGATGGAAGAGAATACCTGCATAAAAGGTTAGCCTTGGCGTCTCTTTCTGTTTGGCCTGGACTTCCTCTCGCCTGGCCTCTGAGCTCTGGACGGCAAATGAGTCCCAAATGGCACCCTATTCCCTATTTAGGGCACAACTTTTGACCAGGGCCCTATGGTATAGGGTGCCATTTGGGACATATATGATGTGTGTGTGATGAGCTACAGGCCCCATTTGCTCACATAGTCCTGGTGGAAATACACACCCTCGTGTCAGAGATGGGTCACAAGCCTCACTGTGTACAGAGAAGATTATTATTGGGAAGGAAAGCGGTGGGGGTGGAGCATCTCGGAAGGAAGGTGGTAACAGAAATCTATCCAATTACTATTGAATGTTTTTTGTTGTTGTGGTGGTTTAACTCCTCTTCGTTTCTCTCTAACTCAACCCCTGATCAGACCTGGTTTTGACCTTCATAGAGTGTGAACTCATACTTGTATGTTTAACGGAGTTCACTCCACAGCTAGCTTGAAATGTTGTACATAGAGCCATCCAACTGATACCTTTTGGGTGGCTCAAACCGTTGGAACGTTGTCAAGGAGGGCGGTCATGTGTGTTAGCAAAGCAGAGGTCCCGAGTTCCAGCCAGGTATGAGCCAAATCAAGGGGAAGTGGTACTCAATAAGCAAAAATCTAATCAAATCAAATTGTATTTGTCACATGTGCCGAATTCAACCTTACCATGAAATGCTTACTTACAAGCCCTTAACCAACAATGCAGTTCAAGAAATAGAGTTAAGTAAATATTTACTAAATAAACTAAAGTACAAGCATTTCGCTACAGGTTAGTCGAGGTAGTATGTACATGTAGGTAGGGATAAAGTGACTGTGTCCCATTGTATAATGATCGGAGACAGGCGCAGGAATACATAAGGGGGGTGATTACTCCACCCGAAAATACAACATGTCATGAAAAAGGCATGGGGACGAACCCAAACAAAGAGCGAGGAGTAATCCTCTAATAAATACACGGACGAGACCCTTAATAACACTACACGGACGAGACCCTTAATAACACTACACAGACGAGACCCTTAATAACACTACACGGACGAGACCCTTAATAACACTACACGGACGAGACCCTTAATAACACTACACGGACGAGACCCTTAATACACTAACGGACGAGACCTTAATAACACTACACGGACGAGACCCTTAATAACACTACACGGACGAGACCTTAATAAACTACAACACGGACGAGACCCAATAACACTACACGGACGAGACCTTAATAACACTACACGGACGAGACCCTTAATAACACTACCACGGACGAGACCCTTAATAACACTACACGGACAGACCCTTAATAACACTACACGGACGAGACCCTTAATAACACTACACGGACGAGACCCTTAATAACACTACACGGACGAGACCCTTAATAAACTCTAACGGACGAGACCCTTAATAACACTACACGGACGAGACCCTTAATAACACTACACGGACAAGACCCGAAATAACACTACAACGGACGAGACCCTTAATAACACTACAGCGGACAGAGACCCAATAACACTACACGGACGAGACCCTTAATAAACTACAGCGGACGAGACCCTTAATAACACTACACGGACAAGACCCGAAATAACACTACACGGACAAGACCCGAAATAACACTACACGGACAAGACCCTTAATAACAAGTGCACAATACATGTAGCACGAAAGCCGAAACAACAACGCACAGGTACTCATAAGATCAGACAGACAGACGGGAACAATAATCGACCAAGACAATGGTGAACATATATACAATTACTAATCAGGGGGAATGGGAACCAGGTGTGCGTAATGATCCAGTTAAGTGACTCTTAGAGGCCGGTGACATAGACCTCCGGAATGAGCAGCAGTATTGGGGGGATCCGTGACACTATGCATAGATAATAAACAGCGAGTAGCAGCAGTGTAAAAACAAATGGGGGGGTCAATGTAAATATGTAAAAGCAAWCAACGTGACGTCCATAACATATGCAGACACACACTCACACACATTTGCATTTAAGGAAGTGCAAGTCCGGAAGGCACGGCAGGCTAATTAGAGTGTATTCCAAGCCTATCTCAAATCAGACCATTAAGCGATGTGACACTACATTCAACAGAGCCATAGCTTGCGTCCCAAATGCCACCTTATTCCCTATTTAGTACACTACTTTTAACCAGGGCCATGGGGGCTCTGCTAGAGAATAGTGCCCAATACAGGGAATAGGTTGCCATTTGGGACACAGGTTTACAGTCAGCAGAGAGAGGAAAACGGATATCTAGAGAATCACACTACTCTTCCTTCCTCTTATTCTTCCTTCTTTACCTCGTCATTCATTCCCCTCTTTCCTGTCTTCTATGGTGGAGGCCAGGCTATGGGACCAGACTACGGAGCCAGGCCAGGTGAGAAGTGTCTTTGCATGGGTCAGTGAACACTATGCTGGGGGAGAGACCCACAGGGAGAACACCTGCCTGGTGCTGCCCATCCTCCCTCTCTCTCTCTCTCTCTCTCTCTCTACCCCTCCTCTCCTCCCCACTCCCCTTCTCCTTTTCTTTCTCTCTCTCTCTGTCTCCCTCTCTACCCCTCCTCTCCTCCCCACTCCCCTCCTCCTTTTCTCTCTCTTTCTCTCTCTCTCTGTCTCTCTCTCTCTCCCCTCCACCCCTCCCCCCCTCCACTCCCCTCCTGCTCCACTTGCTTCAGCTGCTAACACAATCAGGCGCCAGGCGGACATCTGCCCACCTCTGGGTAATGGAGCTGTCACTAATGTAGTCCGTTTACGCCCTGCTCTCATTTATGTCTCTCTCTCTCCTCCTCTCTTCCCCTCACACTTCACTCCCTCCTTCCATCCCTCTGAGCACTGAACTGTATAACTGCTGAAATTATGTCAAACTTTTCTCACCCTCCTCTCACTCCCCCTGTGACTGCCCCTATGTGACGCAAATTAAGATAGTTCTAATTTAGGCACTGTGAACACCTTGAGATATTCTGCAAGAATCTCAACTGCATACTCCTCACGTCATCTCTCCTCTCCTCCTTTTCAAAACCCATTAGAGTAGAAGGTTAGAGGGGAGGGACATCTGGCTTTCTCATCCAATGGGTTTTGAGAAGGAGGCGAGTAGTGAGGAGAGAGGATGTAAGGAGTACGCAATTGAGATTCTCCCCACCTTCAGTTTTATGTTATGTTTTATGTTACGCTACGTTTTTTTTATTCAATACTGATGATAAACAAAGACTTTCCATTAGTGACAGCCAGGGTGAATCAATGTGCAATGTAAAGTGATTAGGGTGCCCTTTGGGACGCATCCTGGGTCAGCGGCAGRCCAGAGACTGGGCTCCTCCACCCAGGAAGACTGGGGGTACTCATCCTCTCCTCTGGTTCTCCTGTGTCTCTTGTGCTCCTGCATCTGCACTGCTTGCTCTTTGGGGTTTTATGCTGGGTATCTGTAAAGCACTTTAACAACTGCTGATGTATAAAGGGCTTTATAAATACATTTTATTGATTGATTGATTGTGTTACATTAGCTGCCCTGTCCTACTGTGAACTGGAATGCTCCTCCCTATAAATGACTGAATGACATCTACTTAGCCATTGGTATTCACTTTGATCTATAATTAAAGAAGCAACTCGAAAACAACATAGCTCTAATATAAAGATGTAGGATCTTAATTTGAACCAGTTTGCTACAGCAGGAAAATAATAATTCAGCAACAGGAAATTTGAATTATTACGTGGAATGTTATTAATGGGCATTAAGGGTAATCAAATTAAGATCTTAGATATGTAGTATATACAAATAGTATGTATCCACTTACAGCTGGACAAAGCTGCATATCATGCAATGAGATGTGACAATATAAAAGCTGTGGCCCTGTGAGTAAGACTACTAACCAATGATCCTGAGAGAGGCATTGATTAGACTGGAAGGCTCTTCAGAGGGACAACAGCCTCTCCTTCACACCAAGGCCATGGCAACCAATGTCATGCACTCCGCATTCTCACATATAGGCCTGGGAGGCATTGAATCTGTTGTGGTTGTTTTTCTCATTAAAGTGTCATATTATTATTGTTATTATGAACAATAACAACTATTTGGATTATCCACTTATGTATTCATATGAAAATGAAAATGAGTTTGTGGAATGAATTAAGTGTTGTGTTAACTATTGTGGAGATGGATGATGGGTGCTGTGTGTGGTTTATTGTACAATGCACAGTAACAACCTTTATGCTATTCTGTCAGATAGCTCAGTGCTGGACTTATGTGGAAAGTGGAGACACTTTAAAATCAGCGTTGATGAAGGGACATAAAAGTTACAATGCATCTGGATGACTGTATATGTCTGGTAAGATAAAGTAACACACAAGAGAAAGAAATGCATTTCTGCATTCAGGTCTCTAGCTGCCCTCGCTCATTAACCTTCATATCTGTGGAAATTACGAGAGTCTGATTATAATGATGAATTACAGGTGGAGGAGTGCTATCTGCATGCACACCGTTTTCTCTGTATGTGTTTTATGAGAGGTTTTATATAAGCAGCTGGAGACCGGGAGATGAGTGGAGAGAAGAGTGGAGAAGGATCAGAGAGAAGAGTGGGGAGAGGAGCGGAGAGAGGAACGTAGAAGGAGCGGGGAGAGGAGCGGAGAGAGGAACGGAGAGAGGAGCAGAGAGAGGAAAGGAGAAGGAGCGGAGAAGGAGCGGAGAAGGAGCAGAGAGAGGAGCAGGGAGAGGAGCGGAGAAAGGAGCGGAGAGAGGAGCTGAGAGAGGAGCGGAGAGAGGAGTGAGGATCTGGTAAAAAGATTCACTGGTAATAAAAATGCGACTTTAAAGGTAATGATTAAATTGCATGTTTCGTGGAGTGCTGTATAATATGGTAATTGCTGCAGCACAGTGGCGAGATGCCAGATCAGGAGGGACAAAACAGTAATCAAGACTAGATGATATGGAGGAAAGCCACAAGGAACCATCAAACTATCCCTGCTTTACAAGCTCTTTGTCATGCCTCCTCTATCCTCTGCTGTTTTGTTTTATTTTGTTGTTTGTTTCAGTGGCTTAAAATAAGTTAGGGGCCTGGGTGAGTGTTATGGATTATTGCCTATTGTGAACCAAACCAGTGGCTGCTGAGGRGTACCATATTAGCTGCTGGGATGATGAGTGACTGTCAGAGGAGAGATGTTACATATCCTGTGRAGTTTGACACTTCCACCCATAATCATGCTCCCGTAGAAAGTATATGTCTATGTACCAAATGGCACCCTATTCCCTATATAGTGCACTACTTTTGACCAGAGGCCTGGGGAATAGGGTGCCATTTGGGATCCAATAACCCCTTTATTTTATTCCATTCTCCCCAAAACATATTACGTTGTAAACAATGCTCTGTCTCTCTGTCTGAGCCAATGAGTGTCTTTATATCTCTACATCAATATACTGCACAACTAGGCCTACATCTCAATCACTTCCACTGTGTACACACTTTATTCAGCTCCCATCTACAATACTTTATATTATTCAAAGGCATACACAGGTGTGTGAAATCATCTTCCTCCCTTTACAAGCTCACAGACAGACAGCCAGACAGACAGGCTGGCAGGCAGGCAGGCAGGCAGGCAGGCAGGCAGGCAGGCAGGCGGGCAGACATACAGGTAGGTTGGCAGGCAAGCAGACACACAGGCAGATAGGCAGGTTGCCAGCTAGACAGGCAGACAAAAAAGAGAGAGATGTCTGCCTGTAGGTCTGCCTGTCTGGCTGGCTACCTCCTGTCTACCTGTAGGTCTGCCTGTCTGGCTGTCTAGCTGGCTGCTGCCTACCCTGTCTGCCTGTCTGCCTGTCTGGCTGGCTACCTGCCCTGTGCCTGTAGGTCGCCTGTTCTGGCTGGGCAACTCTG
>NC_036868.1:4951092-4966881 GCF_002910315.2 Salvelinus sp. IW2-2015 | reverse complement strand
GCTGCTATAGATCTAGCCTGTCTGGCTGGCTGACCTACCTCCTGGCTGCCTGTAGGGTCAGCCTGTCTGGCTGTAGGTCTGGTTGGCTACCTGCCTGTCTGCCTGTAGGTCTGGCTGTCTGGCTACCTGCCTGTAAATCTGCCTGTCTGGCTGGCAGCTGGCTGCCTACCTGCCTGTTCTGCCTGTAGGTCTGCCTGTCTGGCTGGCTACCTGCCTGTCTACCTGTAGGTCTGCCTGTCTGGCTGTCAGCTGGCTGCCTACCTGCCTGTCTGCCTGTAGGTCTGCCTGTCTGGCTGGCTACCTGCCTGTCTGCCTGTAGGTCTGCCTGTCGGGCTGGTGCTATCTGCCTGTCTGCCTGTGTGTCTGCTTGCTGCCAGCCTGTCTGTCTGTCGTTCTGTTCTGTTCTGTCTGTCTGTCTGTCTGTCTGTCTGTCTGTCTGTCTGTCTGGTCTGTCTTGGGCTGGCTACCTGCCTGTCTGCCTGTAGGTCTGCCTGTCTGGTTGGCTACCTGCAGACAGGCAGGTAGCCAGCCAGACAGGCAGACCTACAGGCAGACAGGCAGGTAGCCAGCCAGACAGGCAGGTAGGCAGCCAGACAGGCAGATCTACAGACAGACAGGCAGACCGACAGGCAGGCAGACAGATTATTTTTAGCATCCTCCTGATTCTGAGAGAAGGAACTCTGATATAATGTATATCAGCTATTCTACCTCTACCACCTATGTCATCTTGTTTCCATTTCAATGGTAGGCTGGTGGTACAGTATTTCAGTGAGTGGAATTTCTCCTTTGTTTTCATTTCCAAGATGGTGTCCTCCCAGGCAGGAGTGGGCGGACCGGTGTGTGTCCACTTCCATGGGTGAGGACATCCGTGTCCGTGCTACCACTGTGACTCGTCCCAAACTGCATCCTTTTCCCCTAAATAGTGCACTACTTTTAACCACTGCCCTATGGGCCCTGGTCAAAAGTAGTGCACTATATAGGGAAAAGGGTGCCATTTGGGATTCARCCTGGGATAGAACCTAATCTTTCTCTGTCTCAGTGAGGAGGATATCCCTGCAAGATAAACTGAACACCAGCACAAGGCGTTTTTATCAGGATTCTGTTGTAAGGTACAGCACTCAATCTGTTCCACAGCAAGTAAATATGGTGGGTTGTGTCCCCAATAGCACCCTATTCCCTATATAGTGCACTACTTTTGACCAGGGCCTTGATCAAAAGTGGCACGCCATATAGGGAATAAGGTGCCATTTGGGATACAGGCTGCATGGCCTTTTCTGCCGGAGCACAGAGCATAGAGCACAGAGGCTACCGTGCAGGCCGGACTCTGATTACAATCCAGGAAAAATACATTGTTTGCGTCACAATGGCACCCTTTTCCCTCTTTGGTGCACTACTTTTGTACAGGCCTTGGTCAAAAGTAGTGTCCATAGGGCTCTGGTAAAACGTAGTGCACTATACAGTAGGGAATAGGGTGCTATTAGGCAGTTATCTGTGACACTGTTCAGACAGTTCCCTTTCTGCTGACAAACCCTCTGTTTGTCTTCAATATCTCAGGCTGATAGTTGAAGTAGTCTTCAGTATCACAGGCTGATAGTTGAGGTAGTCTTCAGTATCTCAGGCTGATAGTTGAGGTAGTTTTCAGTATCTCAGGCTGATAGTTGAGGTAGTTTTTCAGTATCACAGGCTGATACGTTGAGGTGTCTTCAGTATCTCAGGCTGATAGTTGAGTAGTTTTCAGTATCTTCAGGCTGATAGTTTGAGGTAGTCTTCAGTATCTCAGGCTGATAGTTGAGGGTAGTTTTCAGTATCTCAGGCTGATAGTTGAGGTAGTTTTTCAGTATCTCAGGCTGATAGTTGAGGTAGTTTTCAGTATCTCAGGCTGGATAGTTGAGGTAGTTTTCAGTATCTCAGGCTGATAAGTTGAGGTAGTTTCAAGTATCTCAGGCTGATAGTTGAGGTAGTCTTCAGTATCCTCAAGGCTGATAGTTGAGGTAGTTTTTCAAGTATTCAAGGCTGATAGTTGAGGTAGTCTTCAGTATCTCAGGCTGATAGTTGAGGTAGTTTCAGTATCTCAGGCTGAAGTTGAGGTAGTTCTTCAGTATCAGGCTGAAGTTTGAGGTAGTTTTCAGTACTCAGGCTGAAAGTTGAGGTAGTTTTCAGTATCAGGCTGATAGTTGAGGTAGTCTTCAGTATCTCAGGCTGATAGTTGAGGTAGTTTCAGATCTCAGGCTGATAGTTTGAGGTAGTTTTTCAGTATCTCAGGCTGAATAGTTGAGGTTAGTTTTCAGTATCAGGCTGATAGTTGAGGTAGTTTTCAGTATCTCAGGCTGATAGTTGAGGTAGTTTTTCAGTATCTCAGGCTGATCGTTGAGGTAGTCTTCAGTATTCAGGCTGATAGTTGAGGTAGTCTTCAGTATCTCAGGCTGATAGTTGGAGGTAGTTTTCAGTTATTCAGGCTGATAGTTGAGGTAGTTTTCAGTTCTCAGGCTGAATAGTTGCAGGTAAGTCTTCTAGTATCTCAGGCTGAATGTTAGGTAGTTTTCAGTATTAGGGCTGATAGTTGAGGTAGTTTTCAGTATCTCAGGCTGATAGTTTGAGGTAGTTTTCAGTATCTCAGGCTGTAGTTGAGGTAGTCTTCAGTATCTCAGGCTGATAGTTGAGGTAGTTTCAGTATCTCAGGCTGATAGTTGAGTAGTCTTCAGTATCTCAGGCTGATAGTTGAGGTAGTTTTTTCAGTATCTCAGGCTGATTAGTTGAGGTAGTCTTTCAGTATCTCAGGCTGATAGTTGAGGTAGTTTCAGTATCTCAGGCTGATATGTTGAGGTGTCTTCAGTATCTCAGGCTGATAGTTGAGTAGTGTCTCAGTATCTCAGGCTGATAGTTGAGGTAGTCTTCAGTGTCTCAGGCTGTTAGTTGAGGTAGTCTTCAGTATCTCAGGCTGATAGTTGAGGTAGTTTTCAGTATTCAGGCTGATAGTTGAGGTAGTTTTCAGTATCTCATCGGCTTGATAGTTGAGGTAGTTTTCTCAGTATCTCAGGCTGATAGTTGAGGTAGTTTTTCAGTATCTCAGGCTGATAGTTGAGGTGTTTCGTATCTCAGGCTGATAGTTGAGGTAGTTTCAGTATCTCAGGCTGATAGTTGAGGTAGTTTTCAAGTATCTCAGGCCTGATAGTTGAGGTAGTCTTCAGTATCTCAGGCTGATAGTTGAGTAGTTTTCAGTATCTCAGGCTGATAGTTGAGGTAGTTTTCAGTATCTTCAGGCTGATAGTTGAGGTATTTCAGTATCAGGCTTGATGTTGAGGTAGTCTTCAGTATCTCAGGCTGATAGTTGAAGGTAGTTTTCAGTATCTCAGGCTGATAGTTGAGGTAGTCTTCAGTATCTCAGGCTGATAGTTGAGGTAGTCTTCAGTATTCAGGCTGATAGTTGAGGTAGTCTTCAGTATCTCAGGCTGATATTGAGGTAGTTTTCAGTATCTCAGGCTGTAGTTGAGGTAGTTTTTCAGTATCTCAGGCTGATAGTTGAGGTAGTTTCAGTATCTCAGGCTGATAGTGAGTAGTTTCAGTTCAGGCTGATGTTGAGGTAGTTTTCAGTATCTCAGGCTGATAGTTGAGGTAGTCTTCAGTAATCTCAGGCTGATAGTTGAGGTAGTCTTCAGTATCTCAGGCTGATAGTTGAGGTAGTCTTCAGTATTCAGGCTGATAGTTGAGGTAGTTCTTCAGTATCTCAGGCTGAATAGTTGAGGTGTCCTTCAGTATCTCAGGCTGATAGTTGAGGTAGTCTTCAGCTATCTCAGGCTGATAGTTGAGGTAGTTTTTCAGTATCTCAGGCTGAATAGTTGAGGTAGTTTTCAGTATCTCAGGCTGATAGTTGAGGTAAGTTTTCAGTATCTCATCAGGCTGATAGTTGAGGTAGTTTTCATATCTCAGGCTGATAGTTGAGGTAGTCTTCAGTATCTCAGGCTGATAGTTGAGGTAAGTTTTTCAGTATCTCAGGCTGATAGTTGAGGTAGTTTTTCAGTATCTTCAGGCTGATAGTTGAGGTAGTCTTCAGTATCTCAGGCTGATAGTTGAGGTTAGGTTTTTCAGTATCTCAGGCTGATAGTTTGAGTGGTAGTTTTCAGTATCTCAGGCTGATAGTTGAGGTACGTTTCAAGTATCTCAGGCTGATAGTTGAGGTAGTTTCAGTATCTAGGCTGATAGTTGAGGTAGTTTTCAGTATCTCAGGCTGATAGTTGAGGTAGTCTTCAGTATCTCAGGCTGATAGTTGAGGTAGTCTTCAGTATCTCAGGCTGATAGTTGAGGTAGTCTTCAGTATCTCAGGCTGATAGTTGAGGTAGTTCTTCAGTATCTTCAGGCTGATAGTTGGTAGTCTTTCAGTATCTCAGGCTGATCGTTGCGGGTAGTTTTAGTATATTCAGGCTGATAGTTGAGGTAGTTTAGTATCTCAGGCTGATAGTTGAGGTAGTTTTCAGTATCTCAGGCTATAGTTGAGGTAGTCTTCAGTATTCAGGCTGATAGTGAGGGTAGTTTTCAGTATCTCAGGCTGATAGTTAAGGTAGTCTTCAGTATCTTCAGGCTGATAGTTTGAGGTAGTTTTTCAGTATCTCAGGCTGATAGTTGAGCCGTAGTCTTCCTATCTCAGTGATAGTTGCACGGTTTCAGTCTCGTTACGGTAGTTATACTCAGGCTGATAGTTATAGCCTGTACCCGCTAACTTAGTAGTCTTCAGGTCATATTTTTCAGATTCAGGCTGATAGTTGAGTGTAGTTTTAGTACTCCTTCCAGGCTGCATACGTTGAGGTAGTCTTTCAGTATCTCAGGCTATAGCTTTGACGGCTAGTCTTTAGCTATCCTCGGCCTGATAGTTGAGGTAAGTCTTCAGTATCTCAGGCTATATTGAGGTAGTTTTCCAGTATTCACGCTGTTTATAGTTGAGGTAGTCTTCAGTATTTCAGGTGATAGTTTAAGGTTGTTTCAGTTAATCTCAGGCTGATAGTTTTGAGGTAGTTTCTTGCACACTTCTTTGCTCGTGTTTTTGTCTCTAAAGTCCTGTATGAATTGAGAGGAGCTGTTGAACTTATTTTACATAATGCTCAGTTGGTTAACTTGAGCTGGAGCTGTGGACATTAGCTAGGGTTAGGGTTTCTCATTCACTGAGTACATCTATTGAACAAGTGTTTTGATAGGGCGTTAACAGAGTGAGGAAAAGAAATGGAGTGGATATGTGGAAAACTTGAATAAGGGTTTTCAAATTTGGGGGAATTGACATCTAATTGTTTTAATATTTTTCAATTTTGTCAGGAAATGCAGTCTTCATCATCAGGTTTGCTGCTTGTGCAGTGGTTGCACAGCCTTTCCTCTACAGGGAGCCAGGTTTTCCTGTGTGGTTTTCCACTGAGCCTGTACTTTGTCAAGGTCTTTCTAAGGTTTTGATCAGTAACCATGGTCAAATAGTTAGCCTCGGTGTACTGTCGATTTAGGGCCAGATAGCACTGCATTTTGCTTTGTGCTTGTGTTTCCCAATAAGCAATGTAGTTTTGACTGTGTTGTAATTTGGTTTATTCTGATTGATTGGATGTTCTGGTCCTGAGTCTTCAGTGTGTTAGTAGAACAAGTTTGTGAACTTAGCCCCAGTACCAGCTAGATGAGGGGACTCTTTTCTTTGCTCAGCTCTTGGCATTGCAGGGCTTGGTAATGATATGAGATATTAGATGTTTCCAAAACTTAATTGCTCTTTGAGTTTTTATTATTAGTGGATATTGGCCTAATTCTGCCCTGCATGCATTGTTTGTAGTTTTCCTCTGGACATGTAGGAGAATCTTACAGAACAGGGTTGTGTCACGTTCCTGACCTTATTTCCTTTATTTTGTCTTTGTTTAGTATGGTCAGAGCGTGAGTTGGGGTGGGCATTCTATGTTATGGGTTTCTATGTTCGGTTCAATGTATTAGCCTGATATGGTTCTCAATTAGGGGCAGGTGTTTTACGTTTCCTCTGATTGAGAACCATATTAAGGTAGGCTGTTCTCACTGTTTGTTTGTGGGTGATTGTTCCTGTGTCAGTGTTTGTGCCACACGGGACTGTTTTCGTTCGTTCGTTTCATTCATTTCATTTGTGTGTTCCTTCCTGTTCGTGCGTTCATGTTATATGTTCAGGTCTGTTAACGGCGTTTTGTTATTTTGTATTTTGTCAAGTGTTCGTCTTTCGCAAATAAATCATTATGTATTCAACCCACGCTGCATATTGGTCCGATCCTTGCTCATCCTCAGACGAGGAGGAGGACGAGCGTTACAGGTTGCAGGGTTTCAATGGGGTGTTTGTCCCATTTGATGAAATCTCTTTTTGCAAGTGGACCCCACACCTCACTGCCATAAAGTGCAATTGGTTCAATGACACATTCAATTAGTTTTAGCCAAATTTTAATAGGTATTTCACTTKGAATTCGTTTTTTAATGGCGTAGAATGCCCTGTGTGCTTTCTCTCTCAGTTCATTCACTGCCTCATTAAGGTGTCCAGTTGAGCTTATTTTTAAACCTAAGTAATTGTAGTGTGTGCAGAACTCTATATATTTTGTACCAATTGAGAACTTTGGTTTGATTCCCTGAGATCTGGATCTTCTCTGGAAAATCGGCCATGTGCTGTGGGTGACAGCAGGCATAGGTCATCTGCGAAGAGTAGGCATTTAACCTSTGAATTGTGGAGACTAACACCAGGGGCTGAGGATTTTTCTAGAATAGTGGCCAATTCGTTGATGTAAATATTGAARAGTGCGGGGCTCAGATTACAACCCTGGCGAAGGCCCCGCCCCTGGTTAAATATTTCTATTATTTTCTTGCCAATTTTAATGCTGCACGTATTGCCAGTATACATTGTATACATCTCTCTCTCTCTCTCTCTCAATCTCTCTTTCAATTTCAATTTAAGGGCTTTATTGGCATGGGAAACATATGTTAACATTGCCAAAGCATTTGAAATAGATAATATACAAAAGTGAAATAAACAATACAAATGAACAGTAAACATTACACTCACAAAAGTTCCCTAAAGAATAAAGACATATAAAATGTCACATTTTGTGCAAATAGTTCAAGTGCAAAAGAGAAGATAAATAAACATAAATATGGGTTGTATTTACAATGGTGTTTGTTCTTCATTGTTTGCCCTTTTCTTGTGGAAACGGGTCACAAATCTTGCTGCTATGATGGCACAATGTGGTATTTCACCCAATAGATATGGGAGTTTATCAAAATTAGATTTTTTTTTAGGATTCTTTGTGGGTCTGTGTAATCTGAGGGAAATATGTGGCAGGAGGTTAGGAAGTGCAGCTCAGTTTCCACCTTGCACGCTTCTTGGCTCGTGTTTGTATGATTGAGAGGAGCTGTTGAACTTATTTTACATAATGCTCAGTGGTTAAATTGAGTTGGAGCTAGGGTTAGGATTCTCATCACTGAGTGCATCCTATGAACAGTGTGTTTGATAGGGCGTTACAGAGTGAGGAAAAGGAAATTGAAGTGGATAAGACGTGTCCTGTTGTGATTATAGGAACCTGTCTCTTTTGGTCGTGTCGGTTCGCTTTCTCTCTCTCTCTCTCTCTCTCTCCATCTCTCATCTCTCTCTCTCTCCACTCTCTCTCTCTCTCTCTCTCTCTCTCTCTCCTCTCTCTCTCTCTCTCTCTCTCTCTCTCTTCTTCTCTCATCTCTCCTCTCTCTCTCTCTCTCTCTCTCCTCTCTCTCTCTCTCTCTCTCTCTCTCTCTCTCTCTCTCTCTCTCTCTCTCTCTCTCTCTCTCTCTCTCTTCTCTCTCTCTCTCTCTCTCTCTCTCTCTCCATCTTGCTGCTGGGATGACACACTATGGTATTTCACCCAATAGCTATGGGAGTTTATCAAAATGGGGTTTGTTTTCGAATTCTTTGTGGGTCTGTGTAATCTGAGGGAAATATGTGTCTCTAATATAGTCAATATATTTTGGCAGGTTAGGAAGTGCAGCTCTGTTTTCACATCATTTTGTGGGCAGTGTGCATATAGTCTGTCTTTTCTTGAGAGCCAGGTCTGCCTACTGCGGGCCTTTCTCAATAGCAAGGCTATGCTCACTGAGTCTGTACATAGTCAAAGCTTTCCTTAAGTTTGGGTCAGTTACAGTGGTCAGGAATTCTGCCACTGTGTACTCTCTGTTTAGTGCCAAATAGCATTCTAGTTTGCTCTGTTATTTTSTTAATTCTTTCCAATGTGTGTTGTGTCTGTGAACAGAGCCCCAGGACCAGCTTGCTTAGGGGACTGCATAGAAGGCCCTTCTTGCCTTGTCTCTCAGATTGTTCACAGCTTTGTGGAAGTTACCTGTGTCGCTAATGTTTAGGTCGAGGTATGTATACTTTTTTGGGGCAACGGTGTCTAGATGGAATTTGTATTCGTGGTCCTGGCAACTAGACCTTTTTTGGAACACCATTATTTTTGTCTTACTGAGATTTACTGTCAGGGCCCAGGTCTGACAGAATCTGTGCAGAAGATCTAGGTGCTGCTGTAGGCCCTTCCTGGTTGGGGACAGAAGAACCAGATCATCAGCAAACAGTAGATATTTGACTTCAGATTCTAGTATGTTGAGACCAGGTGCTGCAGACTGTTCTAGTGCCCTCACCAATTCGTTGATATACATGTTTATCAGGGTGGGGCTTAAGCTGCATCCCTATCTCACCCCACGGTCATGTGGAAAGAAATGTGTGTTTTTTGGCAATTTYTGTTTGTGTACATGGATTTTATAATGTCATATGTTTTTCCCCCAACATCACTTTCCATCAATTTGTACAGAAGCCCCTCATGCCAAATTGAGTCAAAAGCTTTTTTGAAATCAACAAATCATGAGGACACTTTGCTTTTGTTTTGGTTTGTTTGTTTGTCAATTAGGGTGTGCAGAGTGAATACGTGGTATGTCGTACGGTAATTTGGTAAAAAGTCAATTTGACATTTGCTCAGTACATTGTTTTCACTGAGGAAATGTACGAGTCTTCTGTTAATGATAATGCAGAGGATTTTCTGTTGCTGTTGGTGCACATCCCACGGTAGTTATTGGGGTCAAATTTGTCTCCACTTTTGTGGATTGGGATGATCAGTCCTTGGTTCCAAATATTGGGGAAGATGCCAGCACTAAGGATGATGTTAAAGAGTTTAACCTGTCGAGGACTGGGGTTCCGCTAGCAGGGCGCCAAATACAAATCAACAGAAATCTCATAAATCACATTTCTCAAACATACAAGTATTAGGCACCATTTTAAAGATACAATTCTCGTTAATCCAGCGAAAGCTCCACAAACGATTATGTTAGGTCAGCACCAAGTCACAGAAAAACCCAGCCATTTTTCCCACCAAAGAGAGGAGTCACAAAAAGCACAAATAGAGATAAAATTAAACACTAACCTTTGATGATCTTCATCAGATGACACTCATAGGACTTCATGTTACACAATACATATATGTTTTGTTCGATAAAGTGCATATTTATATCCAAAAATCTCATTTTACATTGGTGTGTTATGTTCAGTAGTTCAATAACATGCTATGATTTTGCAGAGAGCCACATGAATTCACAGAAATAGCCAAAAGAAATATCCGCCAGCCAAAAGAAATATCCGCCATGTTGCGCCGTCAACATTAGTCTGAAATAGCATTATAAATATTTACCTTTGATGATCTTCATCAGAATGCACTCCCATAAATCGCAGTTCCACAATAAATGTTTGTTTTGTTCGATAATGTCCATCATTTATGTCCATTTATGTCAAAATAGCGGGGTGATGGGGTGATGAGAGGTGTTGGGTTTGCACCAGACATAGCGTTTTCCTTAATGGCCAAAAAGCTCAATTCAAAGCCCAGCTCTGTGTAGTGTTTGGCTTAAAGTGGTCCTATGGACAGATACTCAAATCTCCGCTGTGGAGCTTTGCAGCTCCTTCAGGATTATCTTGGTCTCTTTGTTGCCTCTCTGATTAATGCCCTCCTTGCCTGGTTCGTGAGTTTTGGTGGGCGGCCCTCTCTTGGCAGGTTTGTTGTGGTGCCATATTATTTCAATTATTTAATAATGGATTTAATGATGCTCCGTGGGATGTTCAAAGTTTCAGATATTTTTTTTCTAACTCGAACCTGATCTGTACTTCTCCACAAATTTATGTTTGGAGAGCTCTTTGGTCTTCATTGGGGCGGCAGGTAGCCTAGTGGTTAGAGCAATGGACTTATAAGCGAAAGGTTGCAAGATCGAATCCCTGAGCTGACAAGGTAAAAATCTGTCGTTCTGAACAAGGCAGTTAACCCACTGTTCCTAGGCTGTCATTGAAAATAAGAATTTGTTCTWAACTGACTTGCCTAGTTTAATAAAGGTTAAAAAAAATGGTGCTTAGTGGTGTTGCAGACTCTGGGGCCTTTCAGAACAAGTATATATATACTGAGGTCATGTGACAGTTAGATTGTACACAGGTGGACTTTATTTAACTAATTATGTGACTTCTGAAGGTAATTGGTTGCACCCGATCTTATTTAGGGGTTTCATAGCAAACGGGGTGAATACATATCCACGCACCACTTTTCAGTTTTTTATTTTGGGGAATTTTTTTAAACAAGTTATCTTTTTCATTTCACTTCACCAATTTGGAATATTTTGTGTATGTCCATTACATGAAATCCGAATAATTATCCATTTAAATTATAGGTTGTAATGCAACAAAATAGGAAAAGCACCAAGGGGGATGAATACTTTTGCAAGGCACTGTATATGGCCAAAAAGATTGGAGAAGTGGTTTACCCATACATCTTTGTTTTGGATAGATAACTTTTCATGTGTTTCCTGTTTTCCAATTTTCCCAGAAGTGGTTTGAGTCTATGGATTCTTCAATTACGTTCTGACGTGCTGTTTCTTCTTTTTCCGTAGTGTATTTCGGTATTGTTTTAGTGATTCACCTTAGTGAAGGCGTAGGCTCAGGTTGTCTTTCTCTCTCTTTTTCTTTATCTCTCTGTCTCTCTCTTTCTCTCTCTCTCTCTTCCTGTCTCTTTATCTCTCTTTCTCTCTCTCTCTCTCTTCCTGTCTCTTTCTCTCTCTCTCTCTCTTCCTGTCTCTTTCTCTCTCTTTCTTTCTCTCTCTCTCTCTTTTTCTCTCTCTTTCTCTCTTTCTGTCTAGGGGTAAGTGGCAGCTCAACAATTTGCTGCTGCATACTCATCATGGCTGCATCCCAAATTGCGCACTATTCCTTATGTACTGAATGTACTACTCAAAAGTAGTACACTGTATAGGGAATAGGGGGTCCTTTGGGATGCAACCTGGGCACCACTGTGGGTAATAGGCACCTATATTAACTGCCTGAATGGTGTCTAGACACATTAATTAAGATCTAAAATGGGTGTCTTTAAGGCTCTCTTGGAACGGAGCACACAGTCGATGTATTGTCAGGTGATCTTGTCTGATCTCTATCAGTCAGCCTTTTGACCGTCTCCCACAGCAAGTAAAAATGCTCTGTTTGTCTGTTACTTCRCTGGCTTATTTTGTACCATTTTGGCAGAGAGGACACTGAGATTTCCCCACTGTAAATTAATCCTTTAACGTTTTAGAGTATACTATCTACATCTACAATATTATGTTGGTGCCAACAATTGTACTATCTTGCCAAAATGTACATTATTGTGCCTCAAAGGCATACAGATGTAGGATCTTAATTTGATAACTATTTTGTTGCTGAGAATTTTCCTGTAGAGGAGCTTCGTGATTTACATAAATTCACTGAAAACCTACACTAACACAGGGCTGCTGAGGGGAGGAAGGCTCATAATAATGGCTGAAATGGAGTGAGTGGAATGATATCAACTACATGGAAATGTGGTTGATACCATTCCATTAATTCTGTTCCAGTCATTACTATGAGCCCGTCCTCCCCAATTAATGTGCCGCCGGCTGCCTGTTCCTAGTTTTGGCCAGCTAAAGTGCCTTGCAAAAGTATTCAGGGACAGTATTCATAATTTAAAAAATTTTGGGGGGGGATTTTATGTAATGGAAMTACACAAAATAGTCCAAATTGGTGAAGTTAAATTAAAAATAGAAAAGTGGTGTGTGCATATGTATTGCTATGAAGCCCCTAAATCAGATCTGGTGCAACCAATTACCTTCAGAAGTCACATAATTAGTTAAATAAAGTCCAACTGTGTGAAATCTAAGTATCACATGATCTGTCACATAATCTCAGTATATATACACCTGTTCTGAAAGGCCCCAGAGTCTGCAACACCACTAAGCATGGGGCACCACCAAGCGAGCGGCACCATGAAGACCAAGGACCTCTCCAAACTGAAAGTTGTGGAGAAGTATCTTGATTTGAGTATCTGTCCATAGGACCACTTTAAGCCACACACTCCACAGAGCTGGGCTTCACAGAAGAGTGGCCAGAAAAAAGGCATTGCTTAAAGTGTTCACCAAAAGGCATGTGGGAGACTCCCCAAACATATGGAAGAAGGTACTCTGGTCAGATGAGACTAAAATGTATATTTTTGTCCATCAAGGAAATGTCTGGTGCAAACCCAACACCTCTCATCACCCCGAGAACATCATCCCCACAGTGAAGCATGGTGGTGGCAGCATCATGCTGTGGGGGTGTTTTTCATCGGCAGGGACTGGGAAACTGGTCAGAATTGAAGGAATGATGGTTGGGGCTAAATATAGGGAAATTATTGAGGGAAACCTGTTTCAGTCTTCCAGAGATTTTAGACTGGAACGGAGGTTCATTTTCCAGCAGGTTAATGACCCTAAGCATACTGCTAAAGCAATACTTGAGTGGTTTAAAGGGAAACATTTAAATATCTTGGAATGGCCTAGTCAAAGCCCAGACCTCAATCCAATTGAGAATCTATTACTTAAAGATTGCTGTCCACCAGTGGAACCCATCCAACTTGAAGGAGCTGGAGCAGTTTTGCCTTGAAGAAAGGGCAAAAATCTCAGTGGCTAGATGTGCCAAGCTTATAGAGACATATCCCACGAGACCTGCAGCTGTAATTGCTGCAAAGGTGGCTCTACAAAGTATTGACTTTGGGGGGGTGAATAGTTACGCACGCTCAAGTCTTCTGTTTTTTTGTCTTATTTCTTGTTTGTTTCACAATAAAAAATATTTTGCATCTTCAAAGTTGTGTAAATCAAATGATACAACCCCCCCCCCAAAAATTCATTTTAATTTCAGGTTGTATGGCAACAAAACAGGAAAAATTTACATTTAAGTCATTTAGCAGACGCTCTTATCCAGAGCGACTTACAAGTTGGTGCATTCACCTTATGATATCCAGTGGAACAACCACTTTACAATAGTGCATCTAACTCTTTTAAGGGGGGGGGGGGGGGGGGGGGGAGGGCGGGGGGGGGGGGGGGGGGGGGGGGGGGGGGGGGTTAGAAGGATTACTTTATCCTATCCTAGGTATTCCTAAAAAGAGGTGGTGTTTCAGGTGTTTCGGAAGGTGGTGATTGACTCCGCTGACCTGGCGTCGTGGGGGAGTTTGTTCCAAGGGGCCAAGGGGAGTGAATACTTTCGCAAGCATGTGTGTAACAGACTCAGTGAGCATAGCCTTGCTATTGAGAAAGGTTGCCGTGGCAGACTTGGATCTCAAGAGAAGACAGGCTATGTTCACACTACCCACAAAATGAGGTGAAAACAGAGCTGCACTTCCTAATTTCCTCCCAATGTATGACCACTTAGAGCACATATTTCCCTCAGATTACGCAGACCCACGAAGAATTCTAAAACAAATCCAGTTTTGATAAACTCCAATTTTGTTTGGGGAAGCAAGTAGCCTAGTGGTTAGAGCGTTGGGCCATTAACCGAAAGGTTGGTGGATTGAATCCCTGAGCTGACAGGGTAAAAATCTGTCATTCTGCCCCTGAATAAGGCACTGTTCCTAGGCAATCATTGTAAATAAGAATTTGTTCTTAACTGACTTGCCTAGTTAAAAAATTCAATGCATATTTATTGGGTGAAATCCCACAGTGTCCAATCACGCGGCAACATTTGTGACCTGTTGCCACAAGAAAAGGGCAATCAGTGAAGAACAAAACACCATTGTCATATAACCCATGTTTATTTGATTTCCCTTTTGTACTTTAAACTATTTGCACATCGTTACAACACTGTATATAGACGTCATATGACGTTTGAAATGTCCTTATTATTTTGGAACTTGTGTGAGTGTAATGTTTACTGTTCACTTTTTATTGTTTATTGTTCACTTTTGTTTATCCATTTTCACTTACTTTGGCAATGTTAACATACGTTTCCCATGCCAATGAAGCCCCTTGAATTGAATTGAGAGAGAGAGAAAAAAAAGAGAGAGAGAAAAAGAGAAGGAGAGAGGGGGGATGCAGAGACAGAGAGAAAGAGAGAGGAGGTGGAGAGAAATAGAAAGAGGGATGGGATGATGAAGGAGATGGATGGGGGAGGGAGGGAGGGAGGGAGGGAGGGAGGGAGGGAGGGAGGGAGGGAGGGGGGAGGGAGGGAGGGAGGGGATGGTCTGATGGAGTGATGTAGTGGATGGATGGTGGGGAGGGAGGGAGGAGAGGGGGATAGGTCTGATGGAGTGATGTAGTGGATGGATGGGGGAGGGGGGAGGAGAGGGGGATAGGTCTGATGGAGTGATGTAGTGGATGGATGGGGGGAGGGAGGGAGGAGAGGGGGATAGGTCTGATGGAGTGATGTAGTGGATGGATGGGGGGAGGGAGGGAGGAGAGGGGGATAGGTCTGATGGAGTGATGTAGTGGATGGATGGGGGGAGGGAGGGAGGAGAGGGGGATAGGTCTGATGGAGTGATGCTCAGCTGGGGGATGTGATGAGGTCAAATGGGGGAGTCTGATCCGATTAGGAGGAAAGAAGGATGGAGGGAATGAGGTGGAGGGAGGGACAGTGGAGGGAAGGAGTGAATGACGGTGGAGGGAAGGATGGTGGAGGGAAGGACGGTGGAGGAAGGACGTGGAGGGAAGGATGGTGGAGGAAGAGGACGGTGGAGGAAGGATGGTGGAGGAAAGGACGGTGGAGGGAAGGACGGTGGAGGGAAGGATGGTGGAGGGAAGGACGGTGGAGGGAAGGAATGGTGGAGGGAAGGACGGTGGAAGGAGGGAGTGAATGACGGTGGAGGGAAGGATGATGGAGGGAAGGATGGTGGAGGGAAAGACGGTGGAGGAGAAGGACGGGAAGGAAGGAGTGAATGACGGTGGAGGGAAGGATGGTGGAGGGAAGGATGGAGGGGAAGGATGGTGGAGGAAGGACGGTGGAGGGAGGACGGTGGAAGGAAGGATGGTGGAAGGAAGGATGGTGGAGGGAAGGACGGTGGAAGGAAGGATGGTGAGGGAAGAACGGTGGAGGGAAGGACGGTGGAGGGAAGGACGGTGGAGGGAAGGACGGTGGAAGGAAGGACGGTGGAGGGAAGGATGGTGGAGGAGAGGATGGTGGAGGGAAGGACGGTGGAGGGAAGGACGGTGGAGGAAGGACGGTGAGGGAAGGACGGTGGAAGGAAGGAGTGAATGACGGTGGAGGGAACTCTCCTGAACAGGCATGTCGCACTGTACTGTTTTTGTACAATGTGCTCAAATGTTACAGTTGTGTTGAGTTTGTAGCCTTGTGGGTTTCACAGTACCAGTTCTGTATTTGTATTTAGGTATTTATTAGGATCCCATTAGCCGCTGCAAAAACATCTGCCTAATCTGCTGGGGTCACATGAAACATGACATAATACTTAATACCAAACTTATTATTATTATTATTATTTTATTATTATTATTTTTTTTTTTGGGGGG
>NC_036868.1:4950126-4951067 GCF_002910315.2 Salvelinus sp. IW2-2015 | reverse complement strand
TCCGGAAGGTGGTGATTGACTCCGCTGACCTGGCGTCGTGGGGGAGTTTGTTCCAAGGGGCCAAGGGGAGTGAATACTTTCGCAAGCCAATGTGTGTACAGACTCAGTGAGCATAGCCTTGCTATTGAGAAAGGTTGCCGTAGGCAGACTTGGATCTCAAGAGAAGACAGGCTATGTTCACACTACCCACAAAATGAGGTGAAAACAGAGCTGCACTTCCTAACTTCCTCCCAAATGTATGACCACATTAGAGACACATATTTCCCTCAGATTACGCAGACCCACGAAGAATTCTAAAACAAATCCAGTTTTGATAAACTCCAATTTTGTTTGGGGCAGCAAGTAGCCTAGTGGTTAGAGCGTTGGGCCATTAACCGAAAGGTTGGTGGATTGAATCCCTGAGCTGACAGGGTAAAAATCTGTCATTCTGCCCCTGAATAAGGCACTGTTCCTAGGACATCATTGTAAATAAGAATTTGTTCTTAACTGACTTGCCTAGTTAAAAAATTAAAAACATGCATATTTATTGGGTGAAATACCACAGTGTCCAATCACAGCAGCAACATTTGTGACCTGTTGCCACAAGAAAAGGGCAATCAGTGAAGAACAAACACCATTGTCAATACAACCCATGTTTATTTGATTTCCCTTTTGTACTTTAACTATTTGCACATCGTTACAACACTGTATATAGACGTCATATGACGTTTGAAATGTCTCTATTATTTTGGAACTTGTGTGAGTGTAATGTTTACTGTTCACTTTTTATTGTTTATTGTTCACTTTTGTTTATCCATTTCACTTACTTTGGCAATGTTAACATACGTTTCCCATGCCAATGAAGCCCCTTGAATTGAATTGAGAGAGAGAGAAAAAAAAGAGAGAGAGAAAAAGAGAGAGAGAGAGGGGGGATGCAGAGACAGAGAGAAAGAGAGAGAGAG
>NC_036868.1:4942148-4943608 GCF_002910315.2 Salvelinus sp. IW2-2015 | reverse complement strand
ATGTGTATTTTTAGTGATCCAAATACGTAATATGGTACATTTATCATAATTTGGTTTTAATCCAGAGAGGATAGCAAATGTATCTAGATCCTCTAAGAGGCCGTGGAGAGATTCTAGTTTGTGGGTTTTAAAAGAAAAAAACATGCATGAATCATCAGCGTACAATGACACCTTAGTTTTTAGGCCCTGGATTTCTAATCCCTTAATATTAATGTTTGATCTAATTTTAACAGCTAACATTTCGATGGCAATAATAAATAGATATGCCGATAGTGGACAACCTTGTTTTACTCCTCTAGATAGTTTAAMACTTTCTGAGATGTAGCCATTATTTACTATTTTACACCTAGGGTTACTATACATAATTTTTACMCATTTTATAAGAGATTCCCCAAAATTGAAATATTCTAGGCATTTATATATAAACTAATACCAAACATTATTAGTCAATGACTGAAATATATCAATTTAAAAYGTCACACATAGCCTACATATCAGTACTTACACACAATATGTAGGTCGAATACATAGTACAGTGCAAATTACAATACAAGATATATGAAATGACTGTGTCTCTTCACAGTCCCCTTTGCGCACTAAGGTGTTCTTTTATCTGTTTTTTGAAACTGGTTTTATTGCTTGAGTTACCTGGGGTGGCAGAGAGTTCCATGTAGTCATGCCTCTATTTAATACTGTGCATTTCCCAGCCTCCGTTCTGGACCTGGGGACTGTGAAGAGACCTCCAGTTGCATGTTTTGTATTGTGCCGATTAGTGTCCGAACTGTGTGCCAACTGCTTGAACAGACAGTTCAGTACCTTCAACACACCAATCTCTCTTCAACTTTGCGCCAGGAGAGACTGACATGCATGTTACTGACAATTTACCTCCGTTCACATCTAAGTGTGATACGCGCTGCTTTGTTCTGGACGAACTGCAATTTAGCTACAGTACCGGTCAAAAGTTTGGACACACCTACTCATTCAAGGGTTTTTCTTTATTTTTACTATTTTCTGCATCTAATAATAGGGATGACATCAAAACTATAACACATATGGAATCATGAAGTAACCACAAAAGTGTTAAACAAATCAAAACATATTTTATATTTGAGATTCTTCAAAGTAGCCACCCTTTGCCTTGATGACAGCTTGCACACTCTTGGTATTCTCTCAACCAGCTTCACCTGGAATGCTTTTCCAACAGTCTTGAAGGAGTTCCCACATATGCTGAGCACTTGTTGGCTGCTTTTCCTTCACTTTGCAGTCCATCTCAATTGGGTTGAGGTCAGGTGATTGTGGAGGCCAGGTCATCTGATGCAGCACTCCAACACTCTACTCTCCTTTCTTGTCAAATACCCTTACAGAGCCTGGAGGTGTTGAAAACAAATGAATGTCCCACTAAGCGCAAACCAGAATGGGATGGCGTATCGCTGCAAAATGCTGTGGTAGCCATGCTGGTT
>NC_036868.1:4921568-4936887 GCF_002910315.2 Salvelinus sp. IW2-2015 | reverse complement strand
GAGACAGAGACACTCTCGCCCCTTTGGGCGCGTGCCATGCTCCACAATATAAGAGGTCGTGACGGTCAGGTGACCCAAATACATACAGTGGAGGCCAGGTCATCTGATGCCAGCACTCCAACACTCTCTCTTCTGTGTCAAATTAGACGCTTACACAGCCTGGAGGTGTTGAAAAACAAATGATGTCCAACTAAGCGCAAACCAAATGGGATGGCGTATGCTGGCAAAATGCTGTGGTAGCCTATGCTGGTTAAGTGTAACTTGAATTCTAATATAAATCACCAACAGTGTCACCAGCATAAGCACGCCCACACCATCACACACCTCTCCTCCATGCTTCACGTGGAACCACACATGGCGGTGATCATCCATGGTCACCTAGCCTCTGGTGTCTGCTTCAAAGACACTGCGATTGGAACCAAAAATCTCAAATTTGGACTCATCAGACCAAAGGACAGTCCATTGCACGTGTTTCTTGGCCCAAGCAAGTTTCTTCTTCTTGTTGGTGTCCTTTAGTAGTGGTTTCTTTGCAGCAATTCGACCATGAAAGCCTGATTAACGCAGTCTCCTCTGAACAGTTGATGTTGAGATGTGTCTGTTACTTGAACTCTGTGAAGCATTTATTTGGGCTGCAATTTGAGGTGCAGTTAACTCTAATGAACTTATCCTCTGCAGAGGTAACTTTGGGTCTTCCTTTCCTGTGGCGGTCCTCATGAGAGCCAGTTTCCTCATAGCGCTTGATGGTTTTTGCTACTGCTCTTGAAGAAACGTTCAAAATTCTTGAAATTTTCCGGATTGACTGACATTCTTAAAGTAATGATGGACTGTCGTTTCTCTTTGTATATTTGAGCTGTTCTTGACATAATATGGACTTGGTCTTTTACCAAATAGGGCTATATTCTGTATACTACCCCTACCTTGTCACAACACAACTGATTGGCTCAAACACATTAAGAAGGAAAGAAATTCCACAAATTAACTTAACAAGGCACACCTGTTAATTGAAATGCATTTCAGGGGATTACCTCATGAAGCTGGTTGACAGAATGCCAAGAGTGTTCAAAGCTGTCATCAAGGCAAAGGGTGGCTATTTGAAGAATCTCAAATATTAAATATGTTTTGATTTGTTTAACACTTGTTTGGTTACTATATGATTCTACATGTGATAGTTACAACATGTGTTAATTCATAGTTTTGATGTCTTCACTATTATTCAACAATGTAGAAAATAGTCAAAATAAAGAAAAACCATGGAATGTGTAGGTGTCCAAACTTTTGACTGGTACTGTATGCCCTTTTTTGCTGCACATGACCACAAAGCTGGGCAGTTGTCCYGGTGCGACAAAACTGGGGCCTGTAAGACTTGTCTGGTCGACTGAGATGTCAAGAAGGCAGAGCAACGCCCTATCATGGACAGACCTCTTCCCATTTAAGCAACCATTGAGTCTATATGTTTTGACCATGACAGCTTGCTATTTAGGGTTACACCTGGCAGTTTAGTGTCCTCAACTTGCTCAATAGCAATATTATTCAATAATAGATCTAAACGAGGTTTACCGTTGAGCGAGTTATATGACCCAAAAATGATGCTTTTCATTTTTGAAATATTTAGCACTAGCCTGTTGGAAGTTACCCATTCTAAAAGTGACTGGAGCTTTATGTTAGGGGTGTCAGTTTTTCTTTTTACTCTTGCAGACGACGTGTATACTGTTGAGTCGTCAGCATACATAGAAACACAGTATTTGATCAAACACAAGTTTTTCTAAAAGTTTGCTAAGCACTTGTAACAGGCTGATTGGTCCGCTGGTTGAACCATTAAAGGGTGCTCTGCTATTCTTGGGTAGTGAAATTACCTTTGCCCCCCTCCATGTCTGAGGGCCCACACTGTATTCTAGGCTTAAATTTCAAATGTGGCAAACAGGAGTCACAATGTGTTCCGCTACCATCCTCCGCAATTTACCATCCAGGTTGTCAGTACCAGATGGTTTGGCCTTATTTATAGAAAAAAATGTTTTACCTCTTCCACACCCCCTTTGTGGAACTCAAAACTACAGTGCTTGTCTTTCATTATTTAGTCCATTATGCATGAATATGAAGGCTCAGAATTTGTTGTTTGCATGTCATACCTAAGTTTGCTAATCTTATCAACAAAAAAAGTTATTAAACTGGTTGGATACTGAAGGTAGTTAAAGTACTGGGACTGGAGAGTGGTAGTGGATACTGAAGGTAGTTAAAGTACTGGGACTGGAGAGTGGTAGTNGTTAAAGTACTGGGACTGGAGAGTGGTAGTGGATACTGAAGGTAGTTAAAGTACTGGGACTGGAGAGTGGTAGTGGATACTGAAGGTAGTTAAAGCCCACATATTTTCCGAAGCATTGACGGATTTGACAAATGGCCCTGTGCCACTGTGGCCCTCTGACAACGTTGACTTGACCCAGCAGCAGCACAGAGCAGTAGGAGACTCCCACTTAGACTCTCAGCATCTCTAGGTAAATGGCTGCTACCTGAGAACTGTCAGATGGGGATGAAAAATAGAGCTGGTAAGATGTAATACATGAAGGCAATAAAAACAGTTGATGCTCTCTCTGCTATTGCTGTACATGAGATAATGACAGAAATATGCCCACGTCTGGGTGAATTTGTCATGAATAGCAGCTATTGTTCTCTGAAATAATCAAATAGATATGTACAGTCTATATGACTTACACTGTATATGACCACCTGGGTTTCTCACTTGCTGAATGTTGTTCTAGTCTGTTTTGCAATGTTGCAATGTCTTCTTCCATCGAGTTGGTGGACTGCAGCATGGGAAGGATAGGTTTTCCAAGAAGGTATAGCTAGGATGTGTACCAAATGGCAACCCATTCTTTATGTAGTGCACTCCTTTTGACCAGAGCCCTATGGACCCTGGTCAAAATTAGTGCACTTTATAAGGAAAAGGGTGTCATTTGGGGGGCATCCTAGAGCACTTACTGCAGGTCCCTGCAGGGCAATAGCCAATGACAGGCCGGGCTGCTGGCCGCTGTGAAATATGATGGTAGTAAGACTGCTGCATTTAAAATCAGATGAGTCAGGGCTGTGGGAGAACGGTCTCTCTCTCTCTCTCTCTCTCTCTCTCTCCCTCTCTCTCTCTCTCTGCCCCTCTCTCTCTCTCTCTCTCTCTCTCTCTCTCTCTCTCTCTCTCTCTCTCTCTCTCTCTCTCTCTCTCTCTCTCTCTCTCCTCTCTCTCTCTCTCTCTCTCTCTTCGCTCTCTTTCTCTTTCTCTCTCTCTCTCTCTCTCTCTCTTTCTCTCTTTCTGGCTATGAGAATGGTTTCTCTCTCTCTCTCTCTCGATAAATGTCTCTTTCTCTCTCGGGCTGTGGGAGGAAAGGTCTCTCGCTCTCTCTCGGGCTGCTGGGGAAATGGTCTCACTCTCTCTGGGCCCCTGGGCGGCCGACGGGGCGACGAGAGCGCGAGCACCATTATGCTCCTCCTCTCTCTCTCTCTCTCTCTCTCTCTCTCTCTCTCACTCTCTCTGGGCTGGTGGAGAATGGGCTGTTCTCTCTAGCCTCTGTACTGCAGCATGGCATAATTCAGCCATGGGAAGCTGGCCTGCCTGGGCATACTGTATGTACCAGTACTTGGTATGGCTCCTAATATAATCTGGATTTTCTCAATAGAGCAAATAATCTTATTCTCTGGTTAAAACAATACGTACCTTTGAAAACTATTTAAAACCTCAAAGAACCCCCAGAGGATGGCACATGAAAGCACTAGAAACCCTTTATGTGGTCCTCATAGCATCAAATAAATCCTCCTGTTTGTATCCTCATGAGGTTTCTTGGGCACATCTTGTCAAATCTTGTCATTTTTCTTTGTGGTCATGGAACAACAACATAAAATCCAATCACAAGGAATGTTATGGTATCCAATCACTTCACAGAATATTACATCTCGAAATGGATGAATAATTCCATAACGACAAAGCATTCAACGGGAAACGTAATGAAGGACAAATGAATAATGAATAAGGACACATTTAATACCACTCAAATCCCATTTCATGGATGCAATTATGCCAAGACCCTGAGTGGTGAATGAGGTCAGTCAGTACATTGGTTGGTAGCCTATCTGACATGGGTTGCTGCTCTACTCTATGGTTAAATTGCTCAACAGAGGTAAATGGCAGAGTGGGAATAGACTGTTCTGAAGAGAATGGGCTGTGTGAGAAGAATGAAGGCTAAATATTGAAACATGATTTGAAAAGAAGATCATGTTTTTACCTTTAATATAAAGTAGTTTGTTTCACCAGATGGAGACAGTGAAGGAAATAGGAATTATTTATGCACATACTGTTAAAAGCTTACAATTACTGTATTGTACATGGTTTTCAGACTGGATGACTGGTTTTCAGACTGGATGAATGGTTTTCAAACTGCTAATTGGCAAAAAGAACGGTATTAAAATCAAGAACATGGAATTGTTTAATTGCATTTATCAAACACCAAGATGGTGTTTTTTGAGTGACTTGTTAAATTAATGCTTGATTCCCGATAATCTCCTGTGTAGCATGGGTTCCATTTGCTTACTGTTGGGGAACATGATCTGCATGTAAAAACATCTCCGCCAGAGCAAAGTACAATATCATATCATATATGATAACTGATGGTTTTTGAACACTAGATGACACAGAAGTTCAGTCTTTTCTCCATAGTTTTGACACTGTTTGTTGTCAAGGCCTCTGGCACTGAGAGATAATATATTCTATTTAATTATAAAACATGCACTCTATAACCAAACCAATGACCAAAACAAATGAACACAGAAACAACAACAAAAACATGATGGTTCTCAACAACATGATGGATAGCTAGGAAAGTATCTGCCTGAAAATGTCTAAATTGCCCCTGAGAAAGTAGCATCAGTCATTTAGTTGAGGTGTGACTGCTGTGAGGCCCTGAGGAGCTGTCTGGGTCTTGTTATCAGCTTCAAAATATGACAAGACAAGTGGGACCAGCCCACGATCGGGGCTGAAGAGAGTGAGAGAGGCAGGAACAACATGTATGTGGGGCGGCAGGTAGCCTAGTGGTTAGTGCGTTGGACTATCAAATCCCCGAGCTGACAAGGTAAAAATCTGTCGTTCTGCCCCTGAGCAAGGCAGTTAACCCACTGTTCCTAGGCTGTCATTGAAAATAAGAATTTGTTCTTAACTGACTTGCCTAGTTAAATAAAGGTTAAACATTTTTTGTTTTTTACGATAAGTGGCACCAGAGAAAATGTTGTTTTTACACGACAGGAACTAGAGCAACGACACTTGGTTTCACAGAGCGTGTTTTCAACTGTACCGTTTATGGTATAAGATGCTCAACAGAGCATGTACAATACGTACCTTTAAAAATGATTTAAAACCTCAAAGAACCCCCAGAGGATGGCACAYGAAAGCACGAGAAACCCTTTATGGGTGGTGCATCTTCTCAAAGATAGTGTGTTGTGAGTTTCCTCTTTGAATCTGTCGCTCGGCATGACGGCACCGTATACTTTTCATGACCTTTGTCCATAAAGGTCCCACATTTGCAAGACAAACAACAATGTGGTTTTGCATCCGTAACCAGTACGTTGCCTCTGTTCCAAACGGCACCCTATTCCCAATATAGTCCCCAGTGCACTACATAGGGAATAGCCTGCCATTTGGGACACACCCACAATAAGAAAATCCCTTTGTGACCCATAACAGTAAAACACCCCTGTTCACATCACAAACATTTGAATACACTCCTACCAGCGTGAAAATCCATAGAAGCAGCTGTAAAACAGTGAGCTGTAGTCTGAAGTGTTTTGCATGTGTTGATACTGGTTACCCATAGCAGTACTGGCTAGCTGAAAGGACAGACAGATCCAGAACAGGATAAGATGCAAAGTCTCAGAGTTGATCCCGCTGTGGCCATTGTTGTGCAGTTGCGGTAGATCTATTTAGGTAAATGTCACACTCCTTTGATTAAGGCCATGGGAGCAGGCAGAGGGACACCTGTGAGATAGGACACACCTGAGATGACGAACTCCCTTGTCTGGACCAGAGGGGACAAGACACCGAAGGGCAGCATCGTTAGTGAATGTACAGTTTAGCTTGTAGCCACTTATCTAAGAGCATAGCGGAAAGTCTGCTAAATGACTAAAATGTCAAATGTAAATACATTGTGTGGAAAATCTAATAGAATAGTTCTAGAAATTGTCTTCTGAGGCCAAAATGCTTCTGTCATCATCCAGTAGAAAAGGTTCATGAAGTTCTGTATTGGTCAAGCTATTCACTGTGTCTCATTATTGGGAATGATTTAGCTTTACTGAAGTCACATTTCACCTTCCACCAAAACATTAACCAATGCCCCATTTTAGATAATAGCTAATTGATGAAAGACGAAATGACAGAGTCTGACTTTGAGGGTCTGAAAGGTTGGCTTGATTGTTTTTTGATTTATATGGATATCAATTAAACCCCATCTGTTGTGATAGTCTCTTCTTTGTCCTCTACGGTGAAAGCAGATCTCTCTTTTTAAAATGACTTTTTGTTAAGACAGACATCGTTGCAGACTTAATGGTTTATGAAACACTTGTACGCGGCAGCAGTCTCTTGGAGTCTGAGAGCTATAGAAAAGGGCTGGTCCGTTGATCCAGGCTGAGCTAGAAAAGTGAAGCTGTCGATTGTAACGGAGGTGGTTCAGTGAACATGATGAGTAACCTGAGGTCTTGTGTTAGCTCCCCACGCAAATACCTAGGCTTTAGCTCAGAGGACTAACACAGTTCTGTGGCGTGTAGGTGTCCCGGGTTTGAACCCAGCGGCAGTCTCTCTCTGCCCTCTATGTAGTGCTCTTCCCCATCTGCCTGGCTAGTAACAGGTCCTCTCTCAGAGCTGGGTCATATTCATTAGCGTGCACCATTAAAAAACATTTTGCGATAGAAAATGGTTGTTTCTTATTGGACATGTTCAGGTAAATCCCTCCCTGTTCAGTCTGTTTTCTTCCGTTTGGTGCTTAATGAACATGACCCTCTTCAGGCTTGTGTCTAAAGTCTATCTTCTGCCATTACCTGTGTCTGTGTTATGGCTGGCTACTGGGACTCTGCTGTTTCTCCCCAGTCTAATTATGTCACATGTTAATAGGCAGGAACCCGTGAAGAGTATCTCTCTCTCTGCCGCAGACGCAATTATAATGGCTCTGCCGAATTTTAAAAAATCAGATGACAACCGATTGTGCTGAAGAATGGGGTCACTTGAGTTTCGCATCAGAGTGACTTTAATCATCAGGAGGGTTCAAGTGGAATTTTGAATTGTTTTGAATTGAATCATGATCTTAGGGATCAGTAAAGTAGTGTAAACATGACAAATGTAACATTTCTGATGAATGATCAATGCTTAGAAGTCTGCATAACCTTGGTGTCAGTTGAGCTCTTTCTCTGAAATGATGACTTAATCTAGGGAGGACGGAGGAGAGAGAGGTGGAAGGGAGGAGAGAGAGAGGTAAAAAGGGGGTGCACGGTGAGCTCCAGGTGTGAAGCCTACACACACACACACACACACACACACACACACACACACACACACACACACACACACACACACACACACACAACACACACACACACACACACACACACCACACACAACACACACACACACACACACACACAACACACACACACACACACACACACACACACACACCACAACACACACACACAACACCACACACACACACACACACACACACACACACACACTGTGGGCCTTATCCAATACCGTGGGCCTTGAAGCGACAGACACAGCCTCCCTCCCTCCCTTCTCACCTCTGGTTCATGTGTGAACCACCCACCACCGCCAGCCATGAGCCTAACCAGCGACAAGCCTACCACAGGGAGAGCAAAACCACCCAACCCTGCCTGTCTATACTCTTCAGTCTTCACTGAGAGCTGCCACCTAGAGAACGCAACAGTTTCTACATCCCAAATGGCACCCCATTCCCTATGTAGTACACTACTTTTGACCAGGGCCCATACATAGGGAATGCAGTGTTATTTGGACCCAGATAGGGCCTTTYCTCCTCTGCCAGCACGCCTGTTTCCTCCTGCCTCCCACGCTGCCACAGTACTCAGATTGTATCTGGTTGGACTATATGCAGTGTCAGCCCAGTTTTTATTCATGTAATGTAATCTCTGGCAGCACGGTCATAAAGCATTTCACACATGTCATGTTTCGACTCCAGGGTTGGTTTTGGGTCAGAGAGAGAGGGGAGAGAAGGGCGAGAGAGGWGAGAGAGGAGATAGAGAAGGAGAGAGGAGATGGAGAGAGGGGAGAGAGAGAGGAGCACCGTGAAAAGAAACAGGAGCTTAATTTGCTAAAGTGCCATTTCCTGCTGCTTAGCGTTGAGTCTGTTTCCATTAGCTTAACGAGAACATAAATATGTCTCTTCTTTTTCTCTTTAAGAAAACAGTTGGCTGGCGCAAGGAGGCTCCCTTTTCACAGTCTGCAGGATCTGCATGTGACTGCAATGTTCCATGGTACAACCAGAGGACTTTTTACTTGAGGTGACAGAGTAGCTGTGGTGTGTAAGGTTTTTCTGTCAGTTTTGCAGGCAGTGCAGTAAATGTCCAATGATCTATGGGGCCGATTCAGAACCGAGTTAAGCGACCGCAAATGGAACATAATTCCCTTTTAATGCTCTTCTCTCTATGCGTATTCTGACCTTAAACTTAAGCATGAAAGTAGCATGCTATTCACCYGCTATTCGTTCAAGGTGTAGATCTAAGAAATKAAGGTGTGTCTACAGCATTGGAGGCTGCTGAGGGGAGGACGGCAATGTATGAGCCGTCCTCCCCTCAGCATCCTCCACYGRTCTACAGATACGCMGTATTTTGACCTTAATTCCTTCATAATTCCGCCACGTTAATGCGTGAGGAAATTGTATTTAGTTTATTTTACAATTTGTATCATTTTAAATATTAGCAACTATCGGGAGCCATCATCAGTAATACCAACATTCATTTATAAATGGCACTTTTCTTCAATTTGTAGCTTACATTTTGCATCATTCCCTTCGGTTTACCTTTCCTCTGTCATGTYTGTGTARTTGTTGCTGAGGGTCGCTAGCATTAGTGGATCATGTTAGGCTATCGTTGTGCAATACATGTAGTCTATTTGAATGATGGAACTCAGACCACACTAGCAGGTTAAACGTGGAGCCTGGAGCATGGTTCACCACGACTGGACCGTTGTCATACACTTCCATGATTAGTGAGAATTGTTCAAATCTGATTTGTACACTTTTTTCCACCTTCCAATATTTCATGGTTTGAACTTGAATATGACAACCTTCAGGATGAGTCAAACTACTCTATTTTTATTCATCAATATATTTTATGAGTAAAGGCTCTCCAAACCTGTTTTTTTAGTTTATGAATCATACATACTTTCCTAACCCTAAAATGTACMAGATCAGAGTATTTMTAAATCTACCAGTTGGTGCTGAAGCAGAGACATTTCATTGATCCCTATAACTGAACCCGTTCTCTCGATGTATTCTGTCGACAAAATTCTAATTAAAGCTACACCGTATTTAGTATGTCTTAAGATAAACGTACTGGACCCTATTGAATGAAAACTCAGAAAAYCTGTTGGTCAGTCAGTGGGAGGGTTTTCAGCTGTTGAATTAAATGTATTCAGCGCGCAAGGGAACCACACCTGCATAGCCTGTTACTCACCTGCATAAGGTGTCTGAAGACTAACTACTGAACACTTTTGGTATCACGGCTCAGACTAAGACCCAAATACAGACACAGGAGGCAGATACTACGAGTCTCAGAGTTTATTATAGTTTAGGGGGCAGGAAAAAGGTAAGTCAAGGCAGGCAAAGTGTCGTAATCAGGAAGGTACAGGACGGCAGGCAATCGGTAGGTCAAGACAGGCAAAGGGTCGTAATCAGGAAGGTACAGGACGGCAGGCAATCGGTAGGTCAAGACAGGCAACGGGTCGTAATCCAAATCAGAGTCAGGCAGGTACAGGAAGGCGGGCAGGTTCAAGGTCAGGACAGGCAGAAAGGTCAGGACTGGCAGAAAGGTCAGGACTGGGAAGACTAAGAAAGAAACAACTAGAACACGGTAATAGCTGGTAGACTGGCAACTGACAAACAGAAAAGGGAGGTATATGAGGGGAGATGGGCGACACCTGGTGGGAGGTGGAGACAAGCACAAAGACAGGTGAAACAGATCAGGGTGTGACATTTGGTTGATGTTTTCAATATAAGGCCATTCCATTAATAACAACACGATTAAGCAAATACATTTTAGAAGGGCTAAATCACACATTTTATTTGACAAAATATGCTGATGATGTTTGGCTTGGCTTCATTAATCAAATGAAAGTAAATATGTTCTTGAATCGGAATCCTTAACTCTGGATTTAATTTAATAAAGTTATGACATTCCTCTCTCTTGCTGGAATAACTCAGTTGTGGGTTAGTGGAGCTGTGGGTGCTGCAGCAACAGTCTTTGGTGCTGAGAAAACAAACTGTGAACACATCCAACACAGAGACAGCATATCCCAGAGGGACTGATGGCTCTCTCTGTGTTGGCTGGGACAGTCTTGGGCTGCACGTCTGAAAAGACWCCCTATTCACTATGGTCAAAGTAGTGTTTTATATATAGGGCATAGGGTACCATTTCAGATGTACCTTTTGGTAATATACTGGAATACAAACTATAAATGTGATTCTATAATTCTATGATTTTATGATTCTATGACTCCATAAATGTGGATTCTTATGGACGTTTACCACAGTTATGTGTTTATAGAGGACTTCCTGTATATAGAGGAAGGGAGAATAATGATGCTAATATATGACAATTTTCTGTAGCCAGGACTAAATTATTTCCAGCCGTAACCTCAACAAGATCGTCCATACAGTCATTGGGAGCCAGCCTATTGCTACAATGACTGGCCTGTGGCTTTTGGACACCAAGGTTTGTAACCCTTTCGTAGGAACACCGTCAATACTATAGACACACTGCACAAATCCTCCATATATTATCAATTAATAGTAACATAACCTCTAACAAACGTCTGGAAATTGTTGACTCTGTACCAGTACCCCCTGTATATAGCCTCGCTACTGTTATTTTATTGTTGCTCTTTAATTATTTGTTCTTTTTCTATTTTCTTMTTTTTTATATATTTTTTTAATGTATTGTTTACTTCAGTTTATTTATTAAATACTTTCTAAATACTTATTTTTTCTTAACCTTTGTGTTGTCTTAAGGGTCAAAAATGACCCGTCACTATGTTTAACAGCAGAGAAAACCCCCTAAATTATATTTGTTCAACTTGAAATTTGATGACTTTTCCTAGAGTGACCTCAACATTAGATAAAGTAAAACATCGCCTTTGTTCATATTTCCATGAAAGCTGTACACCACCAGGGTACAAAGATTGTCTTAGGGTCATTTTTGACCCGGCAGTTATAAAATAATTTACACAATACAAAACCACAAAGACACACACAATGAGAAATTGAGATTACGTGTGCTACTGATTGAACTCAGCCAGCAGCGCCTGAAGAGGAAGATCACCATGGTTGGCACAGTTAGAAAGAACAAGCCTGAGCTCCCCCCTGCACTCCTCGCAACAAGGGGGAGAGAGGCCTTCTCATCAAAGTTTGCCTTCACCCCCACTACCACTCTAGAGGAACAAGAATGTGGTCGTCCTCAGCACACTGCACAAAATGGTTGAGATCAGTGATCGTGAGGATAGGAAGCCAGCCGTCATCCTGGACTACAACCACAACAAAGGAGGTGTGGAATTCCTGGACAAGGGGATTGGAACTTACAGTTGCAGGAGGATGACTGTCCGCTGGCCCCAGGTCATTTTCCATAACATCATTGATGTGTCCTCATACAATGCCTTCGTGATATGGAACAAGATCAACCCTACCTGGATGCCTGACAAGCAGAACAAGAGTAGGGTGTCCCTGGAGCAGCTGGGAAAGGCACTTGTAACACCACACATTCAAAGAAGGGAGCGCCTCCCCCGCACATCAGCCTCTGCAGCGCTATGTGGAAGCTGTTCAGGGGGCTGAATCTTGTCCTGATCCACCTGAGTGCAGCGATTGTGTCCACTGATTAAATGCAGTCTTTCTGCATTGTGAAGGAGAAAACCCAGATATTCACAAAGTTTGTGATGAATGACAGGTTGTTTCTTCATGCAAAATAGATTTGGGGCTTAAATTAAATTAAGATTCTTTATTTTAGGGGTTTAGTGAAGGCGGGTCATTTTTTACGCTGAGAACAAATGGAGTATACAGAATGTTAAGACKACACAAGGGTTMAAATGGCATTGTTGGTTAATGGMTTGTAWGCATTTCCCTGTAAGGTCTGCACCTTTTGTATTCAGCGCATGTGACAAATACCATTGTATTTTATTTGTATTGATAGTTGATGCCTTCTTGGCGTGGTCTCCCTTGAAAAGGAGACCTAGAAAAATATGTATCCTGTTCCTCTCCACCAGTTGAGAGTGATCTTCTCCAAAGGCCCCTTCATCTCCATCTTCGCCAGCGACCCCCACATCATCATCAAGGCCATCAACCAGAACCTGAACAGCGTGCTCAGGGACTCCAACATCAACGGCCATGACTACATGAGAAACATCGTCCACCKGCCGGTCTTCCTCAACAGCCGGGGGTTGAGCAGCGCCAGAAAGATGTGTGTGGCAGCGCCCGCTAACGGAGACACYGGAAACTCAGACGGTAATCCATACCACTCAGACGGTAAAGACAGACAGACACACACACCCTGTATGAAAGGAGCTGTAAAAATCTCAGACCACACACACGGGCATGTACACACGACCTCATAAAAGTTTGACTAGCGTGTTAGTAATCCTGTCATTTATGATTTGACGTTATGAAACATCTAATGAATTATGCAATTTTTTTATTATCTTCAATTGATCTAATTTGATTTTTAAATAAATAATTGGCTACATTTTCCAGGTAATTAGTCTGTGACGATGAGATGGTATATCATGGTCAGGGAAAATAACATGGAACCACATTTAGAGCAACCAAAATCAGTTAGGCCTTCTCCTCACAATAATGCAGACCTAAAGTGACAATGCAGGGAGAAAGACAGACAAACAGACAGACAGACAGACAGACAGCATACAATGCCTGGTCGTGAATGGAAAAGATCAACCCCTAACCTGGATTGGCCTGACAAGCAAAACAAGAGTAGGGTAGTTCTGGAGCAGTGGGAAAGGCACTTGTAACACCACACATTCAAAGAAGGGGAGGCCTCCGCAGCATCAGCCTCTGCAGACGCTATGTGGAAGCTGTTCAGGGGCTGAAATCTTGTTCCTGATCCACCTGAGGCTGCAGCTGGGGCAGGCCAAAGAGGAGGAGATCGAAACAATTCCCGCCACACAAAAAGGAACTGTAAAAACAAAATTAACTATGTGCTGCACATGTGAGAATACATCTGCAAAGTCCCATGCAACAACACTTGCATATGTCTACAGTTGATGATTGAAAAACTTTCTGTTTCTTCAAGTTTTTTGTTTTGTATCTCTTATCGTTATTTTATTCTATAATATGTTTGTTGTTTATACACCTTGTGGGTGGGGGCAATGGGTTAACAAAAATGGAGAAGACTAGTATTTTGTAGTTGAAATTCCTCATTGGTACAGTATATAAGAATATATACATGTTTGGCCAAAAGGGATCAATACTAGTTATTGTTTCCCTTCAAATAAAAGGCCATTCAAAACTAATTTCTGCACATTTCTGCTACTATCTTAGGCTCTACAAGTGCTATCTCTTGCTTTAAAAGTCATGTTTACACTATGCAGTCCTTCCAGCAATAATAATAATAAATAATAAACCTTACTATTAGTAAATGCAACAATATGACACGGTGTGTTGTAAATAAAAATGATTGGTGTCCACGGCCTTAAATGCGCAGTTCTGTGAGAGAGAAATACCCCTAGATATTCACAACGGTTTGGTGGATGATACAAAGGTTGTATTCCTTCATCGCAAAATAGATTGGGGCTTAAAATTGAAATTAAGATTCTTTATTTAGGGGTTTAGATGAAGGCGACATTTTTTTAACGCTGAGACAAATGGAGTATACAGAAATGTTAAGGGACTACCAAGGGTTCAAATGGCATTGTGGTTAAATGGTTGTAAGCATTTCCCTGTAGGTCTGCACCTATTTGTATTCACAGCCATGTGACAAATACCATTGTATTTTATTTGTATTGATAAGTTGATGCTTCTTGGAGGTCTCCTTGAAAGGAGACCTAGAAAAATATGTATGCCTGTTCCTCTCCACCAGTTGAGAGTGATCTTCTCCAAAGGACTTCATCTTCCATCTTCGCCAGCGACCCCACAATCATCATCAAGGCCATCCCCAGAACCTGAACAGCGTGACTCAGGGACTCCAACAGGGCGAGAGGGCTGAACTACATTGAGAAAATCGTCACCTGCCCGGTCTTCCTCAACAGCGGGGGTTGAGCACGCCAGAAAAGATGTGTGTGGCGCGCCCGCTAACGGAGACACTGGAAAACTCAGACGGTATCCATACCACTCAGATGGTAAAGACAGACAGACACCACACATCCCTGTATGAAGGAGCTGTAAAAATCTCAGACCACACACACGGGCATGTACACACGACCTCATAAAAGTTTGACTAAGCGTGTTAAGTACATATACCTGTCATTTATATTTGACGTTATGAAACATCAATGATTATGCAATTTTTTTTATATCTTCAATTGATCTAATTTGATTTTTAATAAAGTAATTGGCTACATTCTCCAGTAAATTAGTACTGTGGAAGATGAGATGGTAATATGGATGGTCAGGGAAAATAATGGAACCATTTAGAGCACCAAAATCAGTTAGGCCTTCTCCTCAGCGAATAATGCAGACCTAAGAAGTGACAATGCAGGAGAAAGACAGACAAAACAGACAGACAGACAGACCAGACAGGCAGGACAAGGCAAGGAAGGCAGGCAGGAGGAGCAGGCAATACTGGCAGGCAGAACAGTAATGGCAGGCCAGGTAGAAGGCAGACAGACAGACAGAAGACAGACAGACAGACAGGACAGACAAGGACAGACAGACAAGACAGAATAGACAGACAGACAGACAGACAGGGCAGGCATGGCATACTGGCAGGCAGACAGTATGGCAGGCAGGTAGACAGGCAGACAGATCAGACAGACAGACAGACAGACAGAACAGACAGACAGAATAGACAGACAACAGACAGACCAGACCCAGGCAGGCAGGCAGGCAGG
>NC_036868.1:4919064-4921543 GCF_002910315.2 Salvelinus sp. IW2-2015 | reverse complement strand
CAGGCAGGCACCAGACAGACAGATAGACAGAAAGACAGGCAGTTGCTATGGGCTGCAGATCAAACAGGCCTGGGAGAGAGGGCAGATGTTGCAGCAGGATGGCTGTGCGGCAGGCTAGGTAGGCCCCGGGCAAGAAGCAGCCCCAGCTGGGGAGAGCTGAGCTGGGCAGAGCTGAGCAGAGCCTAGGAACTAGCTGGCTGGCTGGTTGGCTGCAGTAGTTAGTTCTTCTCTGGCTGGGTTGTCTCCAGGCCCCCTTGGCCTCGCATCGCACAGCCCAGGTACCCAGTCATCTCGCTTGGGAATGGAAGGAGAGTACAGAGAGATGAAAGACAGCTCCACAGATGTCCACCCTGCTGGGGTTGACTGGCCCAGCCAGCACCCCCCCCCCACCCCCTTTCTGTGTCCTTCCCCAAAACACAGTCCAACAGACTCACTTATAAATAATAAATAATATGATAACATAAAGATACACACAGACACTTTCTGACATACCTAACACATTTAGTTTTTCATTCGTTTTTCAGCTATTACCATAGGCTCGTAGGAATGGCTGGAGCGGAATCAGTAGAATAGTATCAAATACACCAAACACAGGGTTTCCAGGTGTTTGATGCCATTCCATTCACTCTGTTCCAGCCATTATTATGAGCTGTCCTCCCCTCAGCAGCCTCCTGTGTTATCCATGTATCCCAATGGCTGATCATGGCTTGCGCCGCTATCAATGAAGTCACCAGTGAGTGTATTGGAGTGCCATATAGTGAGAAAATGAAATGGCCTCAAATACATTAAACTAAATCCTACTCCTGCGTACTACCAGGATGAAGTGAGTAGGACATAAGACCAGGACATGTCTAACACCTGAAAAAGTATGACTTGTCACTGTATAACCAGAAACACTGCTTTGACATGGAGGCTGTTGATGTGCGTGGCGTCTCATTGAAGTTGTTAGAGAGGAGGTTTCTGTGTGGTGTAAAGATTTGTGTCTTTAGCAACTGCCACTTCATTAAWGCTGTTAGATGCAGTTTATCATAACGCACTGCTCTTTATTACGGACCACTATTTTAGTGTTCATCACTGCATTCTCTACTAGAAAGTTGGTTGGCTGCTATGTTTTCACTTCTAAAGCCCTTTCCACTGTACCTAACATCTTTTGTATACTTAAGACATATGAGTTCCGCCCCCCGGTCTTAGGGATGATTAACTCTGGAAATTACGTTGGTCTCTACTGAGTTAGGTAAATCATCTTTAAGTTTTTTTGCACCTTCTTTGTGGAACAAACTTCAAAATGGTCTTAAATGTGATGTTCTGGTACATCTAGGGCAATTCAGAAAGCTGATTGAGGACCGTATTACTGATGAATGTGTTTGTTCTGGTGCCTCTAGGGTAATTCAGAAAACTGATTGAGGACCGTATTACTGATGAATGTGTTTGTTCTGGTGCCTCTAGGGTAATTCAGAAAACTGATTGAGGACCGTATTATTGATGAATGTGTTTGTTTTTTATGAACGTGTTTTTCTTTCTGTTTGCATTTTGTGTTTATATTGATGTGTGTATTTTCTGTAATTAATGTAAATCAGGGCTCATCTGCAAAAGAGACCTTGGTCTCAGTATGACTCCCTGATAAAATAAAGTTTAATTAAATACAATTAAAATATTGATCAGTATCATGATGTATGTAATCTAATGTTAGTGGTACTAATGTAGTGTAATCTAATGTAGTGTATCCTAATGTAGTGTAGCCTACTGTATGTGCTGTAAACCTAATGTAGTGTAAACCTAATGTTAATGTAGCCTAATGTAGCGATAATGTAGTGTAAACCTAATGTAAGTGTAAGCCTAATGTAATGTAGGCCTAATGTAGTGTTTAGCGTAATGTAGTGTAATCTAATGTAGTGTAGCCTAATGTAGTGTAATCTAATGTAGTGAAGCCTAATGTAGTCTAGCGTAATGTAGTGTACCTAATGTAGTTAGCGTAATGTAGTGTAGCCTAATGTAGAGTGTATTCTAATGTAGTGTAATCTAATGTAGTGTAAGCTAATGTAGTCTAGCGTAATGTAGTGTTGTAGCCTTAATGTAGTGTGCCTAATGTAATGTAGCCTAATGTAGTGTAGCCTAATGTAGTGTAGCCTAATGTAGTGTAATCTAATCTAGTGCAGTGTAGCGTAATGTATGTACTGTAGTGTTAATTGTAAATGTAGCCTAATGTTAGTGTAGCTAATGGTAATGTAATCTAATTAGTGGCAGTGTAGCTAATGTAGTGTAATCTAATTCTAGTGCAGTGTAGCGAATGTAGTGTACTGTAGGTTAATGTAATGTAGCCTAATGTAGTGTAGCGAATGTAGTGTATTAATTAGTGCAGTATAGAGTAATGTAGTGTATGTAGTTGTAGTGTAGCATAATGTAGTGTAATGTAGTGTAGATGCAATGTAGTGTAGCCTAATGTAGTGTAGGCCTAAGTAGTGTAGTAATGTAGTGTAAT
>NC_036868.1:4905347-4914077 GCF_002910315.2 Salvelinus sp. IW2-2015 | reverse complement strand
AATGTAGTGTAGTGAATGTAGCATAGCATTGAGTAGTTGAGTGTAGGTTGTAAAGAAGAAGCAGGGCTCATCATTAGGGTGGCAGCTGCTCAGGCCAGATTCTCCACCGTGCATCTCACCCACAGGGAGCGAGAGAGAGAGACAGCATCTGTCTGCCTTTCCCCACGGACACAACCCTCCTGCTGCTGTACGAGCCCTACCAGCCAGGCCAATTCAGCCTGAAATGGTAACAAGGTCACCTCTACCATCACCCCGGCCACCGCCCCCTCACCCATGTGCTCCCCCAYTCCAACCCCTTCAGTCTATTGCTGTTACCTGAATCTGGTATTGCTATGTAGAGCAGCCAGAGTTAAGGAGGAAATAAGTAAAATGTTGAGTGATTTAATTTATCATGAGCGGTTTGTATWTTGGAACTAGTCTACAGAAAGAATAGCCCTATTGTTGCGTATCTCAAAGTATTGAAGATGTTGGTGACAAACAAACATATTTATTTTACAGGTGCATATCAAATGATTTTTACTTGACACAAATCTTTAAAAAAAACTTTTAATACAGTACTTTTATTTTTTTATTCTGCACATTACATTCTGTCACATCCTCGCTCTGACTCTGACAGATTGATGGGGTGTTCGACGATGTTTTGTCTTTGATACTCAGCTCTTCACTGTGTCTGTGTTCCGTGTTCTGTGCAGTTCTGCTACTCTGAAGCAGACAGCATCAGAGATGAGAAGCGCATCTCTCTCTCTCCTCTGAGTCTCCTCTGAGTCTCCTCTGAGTCCCCATCTGTGAATGTCACAGTGGCACCAGCAACCAGCCTGCATGGCATTCAGACAGAGGAGATAGAGAGACAGCTGGACTCAGGAACCAAACTCTTTCATGTTAGCTACTGCTCAAGTAGGGATAGAGTCACACACGTCTAAAACATTTCCAACAGTGAAGAATTGCTTTGCAAATAAATGAAAAGACCCATCATATGTTTTTTGAAGGAAAATCCAAGTGAATAGTGCGGTGGATGTGAAATATTTACACAATATTCAACTGTCAAGAATAAGTATTAGTTGGGGGCCATACTGTAGCCAGTGTGCACAGAAGCATACAGTGTGGGCTGTAAGGCACGGTGCAGCACAGAGAGGCCCGTGGTAGGCAGAGGGGATGACGGAAAGAGGGAAAAAAGGAATAAGGAGGGGAGGATGGCGGATGAAGGGACCAGTGAGGCTGCATGGCTCCATCTGGAGCCTGGCTGGTAATTACGGTTAAGAGAAGCACCCTCAGCCTGGTACCATCTGCCAGGGGGGCGCCTGGCAGAGGCTGGGTGAAGCTAGGGGCAGCAGTTAGAAACTGGGGGAGACTGGGGGAGTGCTGGCAAAAACTAGGGGGAGAATGGGGGAGACTGGGGAGATTAGAGGAGACTGGAAGAGACTAGAGGGAGACTGGGGGAGACTAGGAGAGACTAGAGGGAGACTGGGAGAGGAGACTAGGGTAGACTAGAGGGAGGATGAGGGAGACTGGGGAGAGACTAGGGGGAGACTGGGGAGTGAGGGGGAGACTGGGGAGACTAGGGGGAGACTAGGGGAGACTGGGAGAGACTAGGGGGAGTCTAGGGGAGACTGGGGGAGATGAAGGGGGAGACTGGGGGAGACTAGGCGAGACTAGGGGGAGACTTGGGGGAGACTAGGGGGAATAGGGGGAGACTACGGGGTGAAATAGGGAGACTAGGAGAGATAGGGGAGGACTGGGGAGACTAGGGGGAATAGGGGTAGACTAGAGGGGGAATAGGGGGAGACTGGGGGAGACTAGAGGGGGAGACTGGGGGAATAGGGGAGACTGGGGAGACTAGGGGGGATTAGGGGAGACTGAGGGGGACTAGGGGGGGAAATAGGGGGAGAATAGGGGAGGACTAGCCGGAGACGGGAAGACTAGGGGAGACTAGGAGAGACTAGGGGAGACTGGGGGAGTGGGAGATACTAGGGGGATACTAGGAGAGACTAGGGGAGACTAGGGGAATAGGGGGAGACTAGAAGAGTCTAGGGGGAGACTGGGAGAGACTAGGGGGAGACGAGTGGAGACTAGGGGAGACTAAGGGGAGACTAGGGGGAGACTGGAGAGACTAGGCGGAGACTGGGGGAGATGAAGGGGGAGACTGGGGGGGACTGGGGGAGACTAGGAGAGGCTAGGGGAAGACTGGGGGAGACGAAGGGCGAGACTGGGGGGGACTGGGGGAGACTAGGAGAGACTAGGGGAGAGACTAGGGGGGAATAGGGGAGACTAGGGGGGACTGGGGGGACTGGGGAGACTAGGAGAGACAAGGGAAGACTGGGGGAGACGAAGGGGAGGGACTGGGGGGACTGGCGGAGACTAGGAGAGACAAGGGGAAGACTGGGTGACTAGGAGGAGACTAAGGGGGAGACTAGGAGAGACTAGGGGGAGACTAGGGGGGAATAGGGGGAGACTAGGGGGGACTGGGGAGGAGACTAGGAGAGACTAGGGGGAGACTGGGGGAGACGAAGGGTGAGACTGGGGAGGAATAGGGGGAGACTAGGGGAGAACATAGGGAGACTGGGGGAGACTAGGAGAGGCTAGGGGAAGACTGGGGGAGACGAAGGGGGAGACTGGGGGTACTGGGGGAGACTAGGAGAGACTAGGGGATACTGGGGGGAATAGGGGAGACTAGGGGGAGACGAAGGGGGGAGACTGGGGGGGAATAGGGGAGACTAGGGGGAGAACATAGGGAGACTGGAGGGAGACTAGGGGGAATAGGGGAGACTAGGGGAGACTGGGGGAGACTGGGGGGGAATAGGGGGAGACTTGGGGAGAACATAGGGAGACTGGGGGAGACTAGGAAGAGGCTAGGGGGAGACTGGGGGAGACGAAGGGTAGACTGCGGGGGAATAGGGAGACTAGGGGAAACATAGGGGACTGGGGGAGCTAGGAGAGGCTAGGGGAAGACTGGGGAGACGAAGAGGGTAGACTGGGGGTACTGGGGAGACTAGGAGAGACTAAGGGATACTGGGGAGGGAATAGGGGAGACTAGGGGAGACGAAGGGGAGACTGGGGGGAATAGGGGAGACCTAGGGGGAGAACATAGGGAGACTGGAGGAGGACTAGGGGGATAGGGGGAGACTAGGGGAGACTGGGGGAGACGAAGGGGAGACTGGGGGAATAGGGGAGACTTGGGGAGACATAGGGAGACTGGAGGGAGACTAGGGGAATAGGGGGAGACTAGAGACGGAATAGGGGAGACTGAGCCGGAGACTAGCCGGGAGACTGGGGGACTGGGGGAGACTAGGAGAGACTGGGGAGACTGGGGGGGACTGGGGGAGACTGGGAGATACTAGGGGGAGACTAGGAGAGACTAGGGGAGACTAGGGGGAGACTAGAAGAGTCTAGGGGAGGACTGGGAGAGACTAGAGGGGACGAGTGGAGACTAAGGGGAGACTAGGGGGAGACTGGGGAGACTAGGGGAGACTGGGAAAGACTAGGGAGAGACTGGGAGGAACGAAGGGGGAGACTGGGAGACGAAGGGGAGACTGGGGGACTGGGGGAGACTCGGGGAGACTTGGGGACTGGGGGAGACGAAGAGGAGACTGGGGGAGACTGGGGAACTGGGGGGAGACTGGGGAGACTAGGGGGAGACTGGGGAGACTAGGGGAGACTGGGGGAGACTAGGGGAGACTAGCGGAGAGTGGGGGAGACTAGGGGGAGACTGGGGGGAATAAGGGGTGGGAGATTATGGGGAGACTAGGAAAGACTATGGGGAGTATGGGGAGTATGTTAGTATGTGTTTAGTGTTGTTTAGTATGTGTTTAGTATATGTTTAGTGATGTCTAGTATTGTTTAGATGTGCTTCGATATGTTTAGTATGTGTTTAGTGTTGTTTAGTATTGTTGAGATTGTTTAGTATTGTTTAGTATGTTTTTAATGTTGTTTTAATATTGTTTAGTATGTGTTTAGTGTTGTTTAATATGTTTAGTGTTGTTTAGTATTGTGTAGTATGTGCTTAGTATGTGTGTAGTATGGGTTTAGTGTGTTTAGTGTTGTTTAGTATTGTGTTAGTGATGTTTAGTATTGTTGAGATTGTTTAGTATTGTTGAGCTTGTTTAGTATTGTTTAGTATGTTTTTAATGTTGTTTTGATTTTAGTATTTGTTTTTGTTGTTAGTATGTGTTTAGTGTTGTTTAGTTTTTTTAGTATGGTTTTAGAATGTGTTTAGTGTTGTTTAGTATGTGTTTATGTTGTGTCTAGTATGTGTTTAGTATGTGGTTAGTAAGGGTTTATGTGTTTAGTATTGTTTTAGATTGTTTGGTAATGTTGTTTGTATGTGTTTAGAATGTGTTTAGTATGTGTTTAGTATGGTGTAGGGTTGTTTACTACATGTTTAGAATGTGTTAGTGTTGTTTTGTATGTGTTGAGTATGAGTTTAGTATGTTTTTTAGTATGTTGTAGTATGTGTTTAGTGGTAGTATGTGTTTAGTGTTGTTAGTAGTGTTGAGATTGTTTAGTTATGGTTTAGTATGTTAGTTTAGTATTGTTTAGTATGGTTTGGTTGTATGGAATGTTAGTATTTGTTTAGTATGTGTTTGATGTTGTTTAAAATTGTTTAGTGTTGTTTAGTATTGTTTAGAATTTTGTGTTGATTGAGTTTGTAGTATGTTTGTTAGTGGTGTTAGTATTGTGTTAGTGTTTGTTTAGTAGTTGTTAGAATGTTTTTAGTGTTGTTTAGTATGCGTTTTAGTGTTGTTTAATATTTAGTATTTGTTTAGTGTTGTTTAGTATGTGTTTAGTGTTGTTGTAGTTATTGTTTAGAATGTTTTTAGGTGTTGTTTAGTATGTGTTTAGTGTTGTTTAATATKTAGTATTGTTTAGTGTCGTTTAGTATGTGTTTCATGTTGTTTAGTATGTGTTTATTATAGTTTAGTGTGTGTTCAGTATGTGTTTAGTATTGTTTAGTATGTGTTTAGTATTGTTAAGTAGGTATCATTCTGTCGCAGCTATTTGTTCCTTAAGACCGAACACTGCCTCCATCTCTGCCCACCCAGGTTTTCTAATCCGGCTGGTTCAACAGATTGGCAGAATACAAAATGTAGTGAGGGGCTCCGTAATGGAGATAAAATGCTCCGCTTTGATCAATGTCCCCCCCCCCCCCCCCCCCCCCCCGCACATGTGCTTGTCAGAGTCTATGACAGTCAATGGCCAAGTTGTACCTCTGGCTGCTTGAACTCAGGCCAAACCAGGGAGGGTTGTAATGGTAGGCTGTCCAGAGGCTCCCACAGCTCACCTGGGGATATGAAGTCCCTCAGTTCCAGCTCTCAGCTCTCTGCTCACTCCTGCTGTTCTGCTGTGAATGGTGTGAAGGTTTTGGTTGGAGGATATTCTGCACATGGATGAAAGAATAAAAGGGAGAGATATTCTGTGAGCGGGATTTTAGTGAAAAACAGAAAGTAAACAGGGAACGTTATACAGTCACAAAGTTAATGGACCATGTGAGCAATTGGGCACATTGTTAGATGCAGTGGTTACATAACGAAATCCAAACTAAGGATGCCCTCTTGTGGCTGTAAAACAGTWTTTCAGCTCCCTACTCCCAACTTCCACCCTCAATATTTCACTCAGTAGATTGAAACCAAGAGGCAGTAAACACACCACTCCTTTGTACCAGCATTGTCTTCATCATCTCTAGTTAGATAACAACATGGGATCTACCCTCTGATGGTGAGTTCTGTCGTTCTGTGTGCACCGGAGTGAACATCGTAGCGCTGCTGTGTTCCTGTGTGGTGTGTAGTTCAGGTCCGGACAGATGGCCGAGGTAGTTGGTGGAGAGGCACATTAATTGATTAGGTTTGGTGTTGAACTGTTGCCGTGGGAGGCAGCTGCCCACCTGCCCCTGCGGGTCCCCGTGCCAGACCATGCGTGGTCCAGGGACACAGAACTAGAAGCTCGGATTAGACCACACACAGCAGATGTTGAAGTCCCGCCAGCCCGTCTGGGTCTGGGGGAGCCTGTTCGTGTCAAGAGGTCCGGAGTGTGTTAGGTCTGCTCTTCAAATGATTGACTGTAGAGGGGCAGAGGATTGCGGTATGTCTGTGTACTGAGTTTTCAATGTGGTTATTTCTCAGGGATAAACAGAAAATAGTTTACTTATTAGAGTGGTGACATTGTGGTTTTCATAAAGCATGTATTAAAACATCTATGTTACCATAACGTCTGAATAATATAGTCTAACTGTACATTATCTGTAGTCCCACTGTATATTGCGCCACTCCACTCTATTGATGATAGTAGAGAGTACTGCATTGAAACATCTGATCTTCCTTTCCCTCTGCAGTTCTTTGTTTGAATTTCAACAACTTTCTACTTGTGATGTGCAAGACGCCTTGCACAAGATTGATGTATAACAAATTGATTGATGATGTGCTTGATCCTTTCTTGCTGCAGCTTTCTGTTCCTCTGACTGCAGAATCTTTAACACATATTTTTTACTTTACAATTATTTCTGGTACCATCCCCAGGGTCTGAAAGGAGGCCCATATACTCCCCCTGCTATTCTGTTTATTATCTATCCTGATTGCCTAGTCACTTTCACCCCTACCTACATATTATACCTGGTACCCTTGCAATTTAGCAATTTAATATKMTTTTTTWAACTCTGCATTGTTGGGAAATGGCTCGTAAGTAAGCATTTCACAGTAAAGTCTACACCTGTTGCATTCGGCAAGTGACAGGTAAAATTTGATTTAATTTGATTCCATTCACTCAAAGCACATAACCAAGAATACCTGCTACCAGAACAAGCTAAATGTGTTTTTTTTATTTAAAGTATGTGGTGTTACAAATAAATGTACAGTATGTAAACATCTGAACAAGAACTTAAATGGATATTTCGGGATTTTGGCAATGCTAACTAGCGTTAGCGCWATKGCTGGATGTCTATGGTATCTGCTAGCATGCATGGCGTTAAAGCTAGTTAAGAATTGCGCTAGCGCTAGATAGCAACATCCTTCAAACTGCACGCCGAGACATAAAAATGCTATTCCCGAGTTTATCTGACTCTGGGGAAGTAGATGAAGGGCCTCATTGCCAAAATCCCGAAGTATCCATTTAACATAACAGAACTCATGTGCAGAAATGCTACAGTAACAAAGCTGTTCTTCATACAAATTAAACAGAATTAGTTGAGTGCAATGCAATATTCTTTAAACATAAAACACCCTAAATACAACAAAATGAAGAAGTTAAAATGTAAGTGAACACACACTACAAGTGGTCCTGACCTAGACATCTTAAAGGATAATTTTGGCTACATTTGACTCCAAAAACTTGACCACCAATTATAAATAAGCCTATTAGCCTGTTCCCCCCCTAACACACACAAACCTCCTCATTTCTCAGATAAGTCTCCTAAGCTGTATTGACCCAATTGCTGCTATAAAACTGTACCAGGATGTGTCTAGCCCATATTTGGAGTCTGACTCAATTGGTCAGGTTTTGTGACAGAACACCGTGAAAWGATCAATTAAGCAGTACATTTAAAAATTCTAAATCATATCATGGAAATACATCCATATTCATCTCGTCCACTTGCTGGCTCTCGCTCTGTCGTAGCACTTGAACCTGGGGACGAGGTTATATTCGTATACAAAAAACAATGTGATAGAATACTTTTRCACTTTTAAAACCCAGAATGTACACCATTGTCATTGTGTCACAGAATTCTTTAAAGTAAAGCTACTATTATGATATTYTTCTATCCACAAAAATACAACCCGCAAGCAATGAAGTCTTTCTAAACATAATTGGTGTGGAGAGTAACAGGAGAATGCTAGTAGTACATGTGACAAAGTGTAGGATAAATAACAGTAGTGTTCAGAATTGTACAATATCAAATAAGAGCATTTTGGTAAAAAGGGAGTGTGAATCAATCACACTCATATCAAAGTAGATCTGAAAGGCATTTTGTGGCACCTTGGCTACCTCAACTCAAGTGCATTGTCTAATATAAGATGGTTAGTTTAACTCATTAAAGGGTAAAGGGGTTTCACTGCTAGTAAATATAACRGACGGAGGTTGAGCTGCTACAGAATGGGTTATTCGGTGGACAWTAGCACTTGCGACCAGGGTTCCTTTTCATTCAGTCAATTCAAGAAGTAAATTGAAATTCCAATTCCAAATGTTTCTCATAAAGAAGCAATGAGGAAAATTGAAATTTCAGTTATCTTCCTGAATTGATTTAACTGAAATKGAATCGACTCCAACCCTGCTTGCTACATCTGGGCGGCCTGTATTCTGTYTATTCCACTGTGTTGATAGAAATACTGAAAGATCAATGTTATACMATTCACTCTCGATTTTAGCAAATTATTCTATGGTAAATAGTTGCAAAGGAAGTTTTTACACATTTACACATATTTTCTTTGGGAGAACAGGCAGTAAATTCAAGATGGTGGTAAAGTTGACACCGTATAATCTGAGTAGATTATACAACATCCTCAAGCATATAGTAGACATGCATCCTGTAAATTATGTTGAACAATAGTCTCATCTTTTATCTGACAAATCTTTCCCAGCAAGTCTATAATAGAAAACAAAACGTTCAAAATATATTTGAGGGACGTTGTGAATCCTCAGAGATTTACATGATACAAACGGATAATCTGAAATGGTTTTCTCTGATGAGATCCTTGATATTGTTTATGTTCTTATACAAAGCTCAAGAGCTGAAGAGGGAGAACCGGT
>NC_036868.1:4900347-4902847 GCF_002910315.2 Salvelinus sp. IW2-2015 | reverse complement strand
GAAAACAAGGACCTGTAACTGGACAGGCAGGTGGGGGATAGGTCTACATACAGTTGAAGTCGGAAGTTTACATACACCATAGCCAAATACATTTCAACTCAGTTTTTCACAATTCCTGACATTTAATCCGAGTAAAAATTGTCTTAGGTCAGTTAGGATCACCACTTTATTTTAAGAATGTGAAATGTCAGAATAATAGTAGAAAGAATTATTTATTTCAGCTTTTATTTATTTCATCACATTCCCAGTGGGTCAGAAGTTTACATACACTCAATTAGTATTTTGGTAGATTGCTTTAAATTGTTTAAACTTGGTCTTAACATTTCGGGTAGCCTTACCCACAAGCTTCCCGACAAATATAGTGGATGGTGAATTTTATGGCCATTTTCTCCTGAGACAGAGCTGGTGTATACGTGAGTCAGGGTTTGTAGGTCCCTTGCTCACACACACATCGTGTTTTCAGTTTCTGCCCACACATTTTCTATGAGGATTGAGGTCAGGCCTTTGTGATGGCCATTTCAATACCTTGACTTTGTTGTCCTTAAGCCATTTTTGCCAAACTTTGGAAGTATGCTGTGGGTCATTGTCTTTTTGGAAGACCCATTTGCGACCAAGCTTTAACTTCCTGACTGATGTCTTGAGATTGTTGCTTTATATATTCCACATAATGTTCCTTCCTCATGTTGCAATCTATTTTGTGAAGTGCACAGTCCTCCTGCAGCAAAGCACCCCCACAACATAATGCTGTCACCCCCGTGGCTTCACGGTTGGGGATGGTGTTCTTCGGCTTGCAAGCCTCCTCCTTTTTCCTCCAAACATAATGATGGTCATTATGGCCAAACAGTTCTATTTATTTGTTTCATCAGACCAGAGGACATTTCTCTCCAAAAGTACGTTATTTGTCCCATGTGCAGTTTGCAAACCGTATGTGTCTTTTTTTTGGCGGTTTGTTGGAGCAGTGGCTTCTTCCTTGCTGAGAGGAGAGGGTCTGAAGGTAGGCCTTGAAATACATCACAGGTCTCCTCACATTGACTCAAATGATGTCAGTTAGCCTATCAGAGAGCTTCTAAAGCCATGACATAATTTTCTGGAATTTTCCGAGCTGTTTAAAAGGACAGTCAATTTAGTGTATGTAAATTTCTGACCCACTGGAATTGTGATACAGTGATATTAAGTGAAATAATCTGTCTGTAAACAATTTGTTGGAAGAATGTATGTAAACTTCCGACTTCAACTGTAGATACTGCTGCCACAGCTAACCTGTGTGACTGACTGGGTTCGAACCCAGGAACTCCAGCATGCCAGATGATTGTTAGCCGCTGAGCTAAAGCAAACTAATGCCTAGTTTTTACAATACAGTACCTGTGTCGGTGCCAGATCACTGAAGCTCTGGAGGTGGCCCAGTTTGTTTCTGCAGCGGCCCTTTTATCGTAGTGGATCAGGAGGAAGTCGTCCTGGAGAGAGAGAGAGAAGAATCAACTATCAGGGTTGAGAAGCCTGGATGAGAATCCTTGGGGTTAAGCCGATGAAATGTTTTTAAAAGTCAGGGTTAAATGGTGGGGCAGGCCCACTAGAAAAATGGACACTGGCTGAGATCATATGTACGTTTTGATAAGAACACACTAAGATTAGACCTGTTTTGATATTTTCTGTTCAAATTGTTATCTATTGAATTATACCTTCAGAATTCACCGATAAATTGACCACGTGGAAATCTAAAAAGCAAAGAAACCGTAAATGACATGGTATTGCCTAATACATTATTTCCATGACAGAATGAGAAAATTCCCCTGAAAGCTTTTGGACATCAGAGCAATGTTGATGGAATTCTTTTTGAGTCAGAAAAGATACTCATGTGATATGTAAGATATAAAACCTTAACTATATAAGTAACTATTGGAATCAAGACTTAAAAATAACTGATATTGCCCAAGATGAAGGAGTGTTGGAAAATAATGACAAAATTACAATTTATGCTTAATCCAGTACAAACTGAAAGAGACAAAATTCACAAATTCTACAGCACAATGGCAGAGTCTGTCTTAAGTGTAAAACTAACAATGACTGAATGATGAATGCCTTCTGGGAGTACTATAAAAACAACATTTTTTTGTTAGAATGCTGGCTGTCAGAAGTTTTACAATGTACGTTTATTTTTAATTTATCTATCTGTATATTTCAAGACATGGCATATGGAGGTGTGGTGAGATACCACAATGAGTCGGATAATATAATTTTGTCACTTATATTGAAGAAGCTATTACTTAAATACTGTAAGTCAAATGATACCCCAACGTTAAGAGAATGTAAAAATCTAATGCTTTATTATTTAAATTAACTGGCTACAGACGGAAACAACATAACAACTATTTTAAGTCATATGGGGCAAATTCTTACAAGCATTGAAAACAACATTATATGTGGATACGTTGGGACAATGTGCGTCCAAGCAAGTGTGATGTCATTAATGTTTGTTGAAAAAAATGTATGTAAATGTTAA
>NC_036868.1:4880289-4900322 GCF_002910315.2 Salvelinus sp. IW2-2015 | reverse complement strand
GAGCAAGAGATATGGACTTTAAAGTATTTGAGGTCCTAAATCATCTCACTCGCCGTGTTTGGAGGAAGAAGGATCGAGTACATTACCTCACAAGAACATCCATCCCAACCGTGGAAGTGGAGTGGGAAACATCATTCTTAATGGGATAGCTTTCTGCACAAGGGGACAGGAAACGACGCCATCCAGTTAATTGAGGGAGGATGGCATGATGGGGGCCATGTATCGCGAGATTCTTTGGCCACAACGTCTCATTCCCGTCAGTAAGAGTGCGGATCAGAAGATATTGTGATCGTGGCCTGGGTCTTCCAGCATGAACAACGACTTGAAACACACAGCCAGGCGCGGCAGAGCTTTAAGGAGTGGCTCCGTAAGTTTAAGCATCCCAGGTCCTAGGAGTGGCCTAAGCCCGTCTCCAGACCTGAACCCCAATAAAAACTTTGTGGAGGAGATGCTGAAACGTCTGTTATTGCCCTTAGCGACAGCCCCGAAACATGAAGGATCTGGAGTGAAATGGTCTGTATGGAGGAGAGTGGGCCAAAATCCTGTCTGCAGTGTGCGGCAAACGAGCGCATTGGGTGCCAAGCGATATATCGAGGTAGATAGCGTATAATCTCTGCGCTAATTGCAAACCAAAGTTTCTGTAACCGAAATTTAAGATTCTGCTTTTCTGATGCGATACTACATATACTGTGTCATGTCAGTGCAATATAATATGGCATAATTTATATTGACTTAAAAAAATCATACAATGGATTCTTGGATTTTTGTTTTTAGATTTGTCCGACTCTCACAGTTGATAAGTGTTACTATGATATATATATATTATAACAGATACCTCTACTATGTTCTTGGTAAGTAGGGAAAACCTAAGTCAAAAAATGGTTCATGTGTGATCAAATACTTGTTCTCCCCACTGTATATAATATGAGGTGTGGAAAGAGTTTTGTGATATGAGAGTCATGTGAGGCTTATATCTGAGCCACATATTCATTGTCTGAGTGCAAACCTCCACGCACAGCTCACATCTGTATACATGACGGAGCAGGAGCAATAAATTCTGTGAGCGGGATCTCTTAGTATAGGCGCCTGGATGAGACACACCATAAGAGTGAACATCATAGCGGACACACGTTACACTAACTTTGAGATCCATCGATAGACTAAAGTTTATCGATGGAGAGCCCTAGTCGACGATTAAATATTGTGTGAACAGACATTAGTTTATAGCGATTATGCGCAGTTTTTTCAGGTGGTTATACAAATGTACAAACGTATAGACTCCTCAAATTAAGTACTATGATGTGGGTATGTATCCTGTCGCCCTCCTGCGTGGTCTCTCAAATTGTGGTCATGTAACAGATGCGGTCCTCTTTCAGGCTCTCGCGGCCAGACTGATGGCAGAATCCGCGCAGAGCTCCTCCATGTCTGTGCTAAGGACCTTAAATTGAGCTATTGTCTCTCCCATCAATAAAGATCATCACGAAAATCTCATAAGACTCAATAGTGACGCGTTAGTAAAAAACCTACACAACCACTCTCACTCGTGTTTCGTATTACCTGCAGAGACGCGTATTGGAGAGAGCTGTCCTCTTCAAGGTCGAATATCTAATTAGAGTAAGTAAATTTCATCGAGAGAGAGAGACGCTAGGGTAGAGCACGAGGACGCACGAGCAGTTAGTTATTGGATGGAAAGGGAGAGTTTGATTGATGTCAGATGTCTAGAGTGAGTACGAAGCACGAGAGTGACAGTCGTAAGCGCTGCATGGAGTGGTAGATGGGCTAGGGTGGTAGGAGTGAGATAGGTATTCTGGTGTACAGACGAGAAGTAGGGACGCAGAGAGAGTAGGTGCCCTCGGCCACATGCGATTGGCGGACTACTATATTACATCTCTTGTATTATAGGTTTTGGTGTCTGAAACTTGTTGCCTTTCAGTGGAGCGACAGCTGCCCCCCAACTGCCCCTGGCACGGAGTCCCAACGATGCCAAGACCATACCGACGTGGTCCAGGGAACATCACACAGAAACCTAAGAACGACTCGGATTAGACACACAACAAGCAGATGTTGAGATACCGCCCAGCCCGTCTGGTCATCGGGAAGCCTGTTCGTGTCAAGAGGTCCGGAGTGTGTAGTCTGCTCTTATCAAAAATGATTGAACTGATCAGAGGGCAGAGGATGTGCGGTATGGTATCTAGTGTCACTACGAGAGTTTTCAATGTGAGTTATTTCTCAGGGATAAACAGAAAAATAGTTCATTATTAAGAGTGGTGACATTGTGGTTTCACAAATAAGCATGTATTAAAAACATCTAGTGTTACATAACGTCTGAATAAATATAGCTAACTAGTACAATTATCTGTAGTCTCCACTGTATATTGCGCACCACTCTATTGATGATAGTAGAGAGTACTGCATTGAAGAATCTGATCTTCCTTCCCATCTGACAGTTCTTTGTTTGGAATTTCAAAACTTTCTACTTGTGATGTGCAAGACGCCTTGCACAAGATTGATGTATAACAAATTGATTGTATGATGTGACTTGATCCTTTCTTGCTGCAGCTTTCTGTTCCTCTGACTGCAGAATCTTTAACACATATTTTTTACTTTACAATTATTTCTGGTACCACACTCCCAGGGTCTGAAAGGAGGCCCATATACTCCCCTGCTATTCTGTTTATTATCTATCCTGATTGCCTAGTCCTTACACCCCTACCTACATATTATACCTGGTACCCTTGCAATTTTAGGCAATTAATATGATTTTTTTAACTCTGGGCATTGTTGGGAAAATGGCTCGTAAGTAAGGCATTTCACAGTAAAGTTCTACACCTGTTTTGCATTTCGGCAAGTGACAGGTTAAAATTTATTTAATTTGATTCCATTCACTCAAAGCACACTAACCAAGAAATACCCTGCTACCAGAACAAGCTAAATGTGTTTTTTTTATTTAAAGTATGTGGTGTTACAAACTAAATGTACAGTATGTAAACATACTGAACAAGAACTTAAATGGATATTTCGGGATTTTGGCAATGCTAACTAGCGTTAGCGCATGGCTGGATGTCCTATGGTATCTGCTAGCATGCATGGCGTTAAAGCTAGTTAAGAATATGCGCTAGCGCTAGATAGCAACATCCTTCAAACTGCACCGCCGAGACATAAAAATGCTATTCCGAGTTTTATCTGACTCTGGGAAGTAGATGAAGGGCCTCATTGCCAAAATCCCGGAAGTAATCCATTTAACATAACAAAGAATCATGTGCAGAAATGCTACAGTAAAAAAGCTGTTCTTCATACATTAAACAGAATTAGTTGAGCTGCAATGCATATTATTTTTAACATAAACACCCTAAAATACAACAAAATGAAGAAGTTAAAATGTAAGTGAACACACACTAAAGTGGTCCTGACCTAGACATCTTAAAGGATAATTTTGGCTACATTTGACTCCAAAAACTTGACCACCATTATAAAATAAGCGCTATTAGCCTGTTCCCCTAACACACACAAACCTCCTCATTTCTCAGATAAGTCTCCTAAGCTGTTATGACCCAATTGGCTGCTATAAAAACTGTACCAGGATGTGTCTAGCCCATATTTGGAGTCTGACTCAATTGGTCAGGTTTTGTGACAGAACACCGTGAAAGATCAATTAAGCAAGTACATTTAAAAATTCTAAATCATATCATGTGAAAAATACATCCCATATTCATCTCGTCCACTTTGCTGGCTCTCGCTCTGTCGTAGCACTTGAACCTGGGGACGAGGTTATATTGGTATACAACAAACACTGTGCTAGAATACTTTTACGCTTTTAAAACCCAGAATGTACACCATTGTCATTGTGGTCACAGAATTCTTTAAAGTAAGCTTACTATTATGAATATTTTCTTATCCACCAAAAACTACAACCCGCAAGCAATTGAAGTCTTTCTAACACATAATTGGTGGTGGAGAGTAACAGGAGAATGCTAGTAGTACATGTACAAGAGTGTAGATAAATAACAGTAGTGTTTCAGAAATTGTTACAATATCTAAATAAGAGCATTTTGGTAAAAAGGGAGTGTGAATCAATCACACTCACAATATCAAAGTAGATCTGAAAGGCATTTTTGTTGGCACCTTGGCTACCCTCAACTCAAGGCATTGTCTAATATAAGATCGGTTAGTTTAACTGCATTAAAGGGTAAAGGGGGTTTCACTGCTAGTAAATATAACGACGGGAGGTTGAGCAATGCTACAGGAATGGGTTTATTCGGTGGACATTAGCACTTGCGACCAGGGTATCTTTTCCATTCCAGTCAATTCAAGAAGTAAATTGAAATTCAATTCCAAATGTTTCTCATAAAGAAGCAATGAGGAAAATTGAATTTTCAAGTTATCTTCCCTGAATTGATTTAACTGAAATGAATCGACTCCAACCCTGGCTTGCTACATCTGGGCGGCCTGTATTCTGTTATTCCACTGTGTTGATAGAAATACTCGAAAGATCAATGTTAACAGCATATTCACTCTCGATTTAGCAAATTATTCTATGGGTAATAGTTGCAAAAGGATTTTTTACAACATTTTACACATATTTTTCTTTGGGAGAACAGGCAGTAAATTCAAGATGGTGGTAAAGTTGACCCGTATAAATCTGAGTAGATTAGTACACACATCCTCAAGCATATAGTAGACATGACATCCTTAGTTTATTGTTGAACAATAGTCTCTATCTTTATCTGACAAATCTTTCCCAGCAAGTCTATAATAGAAAACAAAACGTTCAAATATATTTGAGGGACGTTGTGAAATCCTCAGAGATTTACATTGAATACAAACGGATAATCCTGAAAATGGTTTTCTCTGATGAGATCCTTGATATTGTTTATGTTTCTTAACAAAGCTCAAGAGCTCAAGAGGGAGAACCGGTCATAAGTAAATAACCCTGGTAGTGGTCCAAAATTAACCGCCTATTCCCTAAATAGTGAACTACTTTAAACCCAGAGCCTTATAGTCCTGGTCAGAAATAGTGCACTATATAGGAATATGTTGTGACTTGGGACATAGCATCTACCCTTATAGAGACACTTCCACATTCGCGTGGCTGATAGCCAAGCTACTCCCTCCAAATATACCTACATTTTACTTGCATCCCCCAACAACGAAGCACCAAGACAGTTGTACACAAATAACCTTAACCTTGAACCTGACACACATAGAACAGAGCTATAACCACCAATCCAGATTGACTTCTGAAGCAACAACCAACCCAGCCCAACATTGACTGGTGTTTCTGTTCTCCTCGCCTCTGGCAGGCCTGGTCCTTCTTAACACATCACATCAAAAACCACACTGTTCAGAGTGTCCCCAACAACCCAATTTGCTGGCTCCGCCCAAAGTCAAGTGTTCCTCATCCTACTTGCACTGCAGCTGCCACCAGCGACAAAACCCATCAATCCCTAAGAGTCCCTCTGGGCCGGTGTGCGGGATTAAAACACTGGTAAGGAGTGGATGACTAACCAAACACCCTGTCCATCAACAGGCCTGGTGCCCCTGTCTGTCAGGTGAGCTGACATGACCCTGTGTCCAGGGCGAGGTTGGTTAGGTAGGCCAGAGGATCGCAATCTCTCCTTTACTGCATTTACACTTGCAGCACAGAACAAAGGGTGGTGGCTAGGAGGAGGAAGGGAGAGGCCACCAGTAGGAGCAGACCGAAGCCAGCAAATATCCCCACCACTGGAGAGAGAAAGAGAGCGAGAGTGAGAAGAGAGAGAGAGAGAGAGAGGGAGAGAGAGAGAGAGAGAGAGAGAGAGAGAGGAGAGAGAGAGGAGAGAGAGAGGAGAGAGAGAGAGATAGGAGAGAGAGGAGAGCGAAGAGAGAGAGAAAGAGCAAGAGCGAGAGAGAGAGAGAGAGAGAGAGAAAGCGAGAGAGAGAGAAAGCGAGAGAGAGAGAGAGAGAGAGAGAGAGAGAGAGAGAGAGAGAGAAGATGACGAGAGAAAGAGCGAGAGCGAGAGAGAGAGAGAGAGAGAGGAGAGAGAGAAGAAAGGAGAGAGAAGAGCGAGAGAGAGAGAACAGCGAGAGAGAGAGAGCGAGACGAGAGAGACGAGAGAGAGGAGAAGAGAAAGGAGAGAAACGAGAGACGAGAGAAAGAGAGAGAGAAGAGAGAAAAGAGAGAGAGAGAGAGAGAGACGAGAGAGAGAGAGAAGGAGAGAGAGCAGAGCGAGAGAGAAGAGAGAGAGGAGAGAGCAGAGAGAGAGGGAGGAGAGAAGCGAGAGAGAAGAAGAGAGAGAGACGAGAAGAAGGAAACAAGAGCGAAGCGGAGAGAGGAGAGAGAGAGAGAGGAGGGGAAGCGAGAAAGAAGAGACGAGAGGAGGAGAGAGAGAAGAGAGAAAGCAGAGAGAGAGAGAGAGGAGCGAAGGTACAAGTGGATAGTGAATGTTTATCTTTACAATACATCACACATTAACAATCAAACCCGCAATGTAATCTACTAGCCCTTTTAGACACGTCACCAGTTGTAACATGGGATTCATGGAGGTGCTGTTTTTAACCAGACATCACATGAACGGAGGGAAGTGATGTACAGTAGTACAATGATGGCATCAACACAACATTATTCATCTTTCACCTGCCAATGGCAGTAGTACTGAATACTTCACAAGGTGGCAGTAGTTCCTCAAACATAAATCTACATTTGTGACAGACAGGATTGGCAAAACATACAGTGATTCTGATAGTGGAGGCTTCTTTAGGAGAGGACGGCTCATAATAATGGCTGGAACGGAGTAAATGGACATGACATCAAAACTCAAAATGTTTTGATATCATTCCAACCAATTGCGCTCCCAGCCAATACCACCAATACGCCCACTAAGGTGCCACACCTCCTGTGGTTTCTGACCTGAATATGCAGATATTACATAAGTGCCGATGAAACAGTCATCACGAAAGCAAGCTAATACATCCTTAGTTCTGTGATGATAACATCATGAATATGCAGCATATAACATCACTTAGTGTCCTTGTGATCATCGAATATGCAATATATAATCTGTGTCCTTATAAAAAGTAATCTAGACAACATGCTCTGTTATAAAAATCATTATGTTGGTAGTGTTAAGTGTTGAAGTCTAATGGGATAAGAGCTTTCAACCAACAACCTTTTAAATATTGATGAAAGCAGTTTAGGCGTTAAACCTACATGAAGACCTACAGAGGAACTAGTGTGGCCAGAACATTCAAACACTTATCAAATCATATTTTTAACAATTGTTGTCCCTATTGTTGTCCTAGACTTCCTCCTAGACCTCCTTCCACAGTGACAGGCGGATAGTATGAAAACAAGGACCTGTAAACTGGACAGGCAGGTGGGGATAGGTCTACATACAGTTGAAGTCGGAAGTTTACATACACCATAGCCAAATACATTTTCAACTCAGTTTTTCACAATTCCTGACATTTAATCCGAGTAAAAATTGTCTTAGGTCAGTTAGGATCACCACTTTATTTTAAGAATGTGAAATGTCAGAATAAATATAGAAAGAATTATTTATTTCAGCTTTTATTTTATTTCATCACATTCCCAGTGGGTCAGAAGTTTACATACACTCAATTAGTATTTGTTAGCATTGCCTTTAAATTGTTTAACTTGGGTCTAACATTTCGGGTAGCCTTCCACAAGCTTCCCACAATAAGTTGGGTGAATTTTGGCCCATTTCTCCTGACAGAGCTGGTGTAACTGAGTCAGGTTTGTAGCCTCCTTGCTCACACACACTTTTCATAAGTTCTGCCCACACATTTTCTATAGGATTGAGGTCAGGCCTTTGTGATGGCCACTCCAAATACCTTGACTTTTTGTCCTTAAGCCATTTTGCCACAACTTTGGAAGTATGCTTGGGTCATTTGTCTTTGGAAGACCCATTTGGGACCAAGCTTTAACTTCCTGACTGATGTCTTGAGATGTTGTTTCAATATATCCACATAATGTTCCTTCCTCATGATGCCATCTATTTTGTGAAGTGCACCAGTCCCTCCTGCAGCAAAGACCCCCACAACATAATGCTGTCACCCCCGTGCTTCACGGTTGGGATGGTGTCTTCGGCTTGCAGCCTCCTCCTTTTTCCTCCAAACATAATGATGTCATTATGGCCAAACAGTTCTATTTTTGTTTCATCAGACCAGAGGACATTTCTCCAAAAAGTACGTTTTTGTCCCATGATGTGCCAGTTTGCAAACCGTAGTCTGTCTTTTTTTATGGCGGTTTTGGAGCAGTGGCTTCTTCCTTGCTGAGAGGAAGAGTCTGAAGGTAGGCCTTGAAATACATCCACAGGTACACCTCAATTGACTCAAATGTGTCAGTTAGCCTATCAGAAGCTTCTAAAGCCATGACATAATTTTCTGGAATTTTTCCGAGCTGTTTAAAAGACAGTCAATTTAGTGTATGTAAACTTCTGACCCACTGGAATTGTGATACAGTGATATTAAGTGAAATAATCTGTCTGTAAACAATTGTTGGAAGAATGTATGTAAACTTCCGACTTCAACTGTAGATACTGCTGCCACAGCTAACCTGTGTGACTGACTGGGTTCGAACCCAGGAACTCCAGCATGCCAGACGATTGTTAGCCCGTGAGCTAAAGCCAACTAATGCCTAGTTTTTACAATACAGTACCTGTGTCCGGTGCCAGATCACTGAAGCTCTGGAGTGGCCCAGTTTGTTTTCTGCACGCCCTTATATTGTAGTGGATTCAGGAGGAAGTCGTCCTGGAGAGAGAGAAAGAATCACTATCAGGGTTAAAGCCTGGATGAAATGTTTTATTAAAAGTCAGAGTTATAATAAGTTACTGGTGTTCAAAGCCACACTAGAAAATGGACACTGGCTGAAGATCATAGTGACGTTTTGATAAGATCTACTCTACTCTAAAGATTACCGTACTCTGTCTTTGATATTTTTCTGTTCAAATCGTTTATCTATTGAATTATATACATTCAGAAATTCACCGATAAATGTTGTGTCACGTTCCTGACCTATTTTTAGGTTAGTTTGTTATGTGTGTTAGTTGTCAAGTGACGTGAGGTGGTGGGCATTCTATGTTTTTCTGTTCTGTGTTGTGTTTTTGGTGTTGCCGTGGTATTGGCTCTTAATTTAGAGGCAAGGCTGTTTGGCGTTCCTCTAATTAAAGAGTCATATTTAGGTAGGCGTATGTCACAGTGTTTCGTTGGGGTGATTGTCTCCTGTGTCGTCGAATGTATGTTACGCATACGGGACTGTTTGGCTGTTCGTTTTATTTGATGTCGTCTGTTCTCTGTCCGGCAGTTTTTAGCGTTTAGTTATGTAAGTTTATGTTCAGGTTTCTCAACGTCGTTTTCTTGTTTTTGTTTATTTGAAAGTGTTTTGTTTCGTGTTGCCCGTCGTGTTAAATAAAAGGATGAGCTTATTTCCCGAATGCTGCATTTTGGTCTGATGATCCTTCTCTCCTCTCCTCGTCCGAGTGTGGCAGTGAGAGCGACAGCCCTCTACAGAATCACCCACGATTCCAGAGCCAAGCTAGCGGAGTAAACGGAGTAAGGGACAATAAGAGGAGAATGGACTTGGGACGATATATTGAGACGAAAAGGTTGCTACACATGGGAGGAGATCCTGGCTGGTAGGATCGCCTCCCATGGGAACAGCCTGGAGGCACTGAGGAGAGCAGAGGCTACCGGAGAGAGAGGAACCGGATGTTATGAGGGGAACGCCGTCAGGATACGGAAGAAGCCCAAAAAGAGCCCGTGAGTAAACACCCCAAAAATTTTCTTGTGGGGAGCTAAAGGTAGTGGGCCAAGGGCAGGTAGGAGAACCTGCGCCCACTTTCCCAGGCTTACCGTGCGAGAGCGGTAGTACTGGCAGGCGCCGTGTTACGCAGTAGAGCGCACGGTGTCTCCTGTACGAGTGCATAGCCCAGTGCGGGTATTCCACCTCCCCGCACTTGGTAGGGCTAGATTGGTGTATTGAGCCAGGTGTCATGAGGCCGGCTCAACGCGTTCTGGTTCCAGTGCGTCTCCTCGGCCGGCATCACATGCACCTGCCTTACGCATGGTTCCCGGTTCGCCTACAATAGCCCGTGCGGGTTATTCCCACTCCCCGCCCTGGTCGGCAAGCAACCGGGAGCATTCAACCAGGTAAGGTTGGGCAGGCTCAATGGCTCAAGAGAGCCAGTACGCCTGCACGGTCCGTATTTCCGGCGCCACCTCCCGCCCCAGCCTAGTACCTCAGTGCCTACACTACGCACTAGGCTATCAGTGCGTCTCCTGAGCCCTGTTCCTCCTCCACGCACTCTCCCTGTAGTGCGTGTATCCAGTTCGGTGCTCCAGTTCCGCACCCCCGCACTAAGCCTCCTGTGCGTCTCCAGAGCCTGTACACACTGTATCTTCTCCCCCTACTAATCCTGATTGCTTGTCCTCAGCCCGGTGTCACCAGTGCCGGTACCTCGCACCAGGTATAAGTGGCTTTGAGAGTACAGTGTGCCCTGTCCCTGCTCCTCGCACTAGTATGAAGTGCGTATCCTTAGCCCGGTGCCTCCAGTTCCGCACCACGCACCAGGTTTACAGTGCGCCTTATCCGGCCAGAGCCATCCGTCTCACCATGGACCATCTGAGCCATCCGTCTTCACCAGCGCCATCTGAGCCATCCGTCTCACCAGCGCCATCTGAGCCACCCGTCTCCCCAGCGCCGTCTGAGCCATCCGTCTGCAATGAGCCTGCAAAGCCGCCCGTCTGCCATGAGCCTGCAAAAGCCGCCCGTCTGCCATGAGCCTACAGAGCCGTCCGCCAGACAGGAGCCGCTAGAGCCGCCCGCCAGACAGAGCCGCTAGAGCCGTCCGTCAGACAGGACTGCCAGAGCGCACCGCAATCTGCCAGAGCCGCCACCAGACAGGATCTGCCAGAGCCGCCAACCGACAGGATCTGCAGAGCCGCCAACCAGACAGGATCTGCCAGAAGCCGCCACGCAGAGCCATGAGCGTCCAGAGCCGTCAGCCTGCCATGAGCGTCGAGAGCCGTCAGCCAGCCATGAGCGTCGAGAGCCGTCAGCCAGCCATGAGCGTCGAGAGCCGTCAGCCAGCATGAGCGTCGAGAGCGTCAGCCAGCACTGAGCGTCCAGATTCGTCAGTCAGCCATGAGCTGCCCTTCAGCCAGAAAAAGGCTATATACCCAGAACTGCCCCTCAGTCCAGAGCTGTCTCTCTGTCCGGAGCTGCTTTTCAGTCCGGAGTTGCCCTTCTATCATGATCTCCTCTCTCTATCTTGATCTACCTCTTTATTCTTATCTATCCTCTGTCTGGTCATCCCTCTGTCTTGATCAATCTCTCTGTCCCGTCTGTCCCTATCAGTGAGGTTACTAAGAAGATTTTGTGGGGTAAAAGGAGGGTGGACATTCTTAGGGGGAGATGAGGCTAGGATGGATTATGGTGGGTGGGACCTCGCCCGGAGCCTGAGCCACCACCGTGGTTAGATGCCCACCCAGACCCTCCCCTAGATTTGTGCTGGTGCGCCCGGAGTTCGCACCTTATGGGGGGGTTATGTCACGTTCCTGACCTATTTATGTTAGTTTGTTATGTGTGTTAGTTGGTCAGGACGTGAGGTTGGGTGGGCATTCTTGTTTTCTGTTTCTGTGTTGGTTTTTGGGTTGCCTGTATGGCTCTTAATTAGAGGCAGGTGTTGGCGTTCCTCTAATTAAGAGTCATATATAGGTAGGCGTTGTCACAGTGTTCGTTGTGGTGATTGTCTTCCTGTGTGCGTCGAATGTATTGTTACCATACGGACTGTTGGCTGTTCGTTTATTTTGATGTCGTCTGTTTCCTGTCCGTGAGTTTACGTTTAGTTATGTAAGTTTATGTTCAGGTTTCGTCAACTCGTTTTCTTGTTTGTTTATTTGAAAGTGTTTTGTTTGTGTTGCGTCGTGTTAAATAAAAGGATGGCTTATTTCCCGAATGCTGCATTTTGGTCTGATGATCCTTCTCTCCTCTCCTCGTCCGAGATGCAGGAGACGCGACAAGCCTTACAAATTGACCACGTGGAAATCTAAAAGCAAAGAAACCGTAAATGACATTTGGTAATTATTTCCATGACAGAATGAGAAAATTCCCCTGAAAGCTTTTGGACATCAGAGCAATGTTGATGGAATTCTATTTGAGTCAGAAACAGATACTCATGTGATATGTAAGATATAAAAAACCTTAACTATAATAAGTAACTATTGGAATCAAGACTTAAAAATAACTGATATTGGCCCAAGATGAAGGGAGTGTTGGAAAATAATGAACAAAATTACAATTTATGCTTAATCCAGTACAAACTGAAAGAGACAAAATTCACAAATTCTACAGCACAATGGCAGAGTCATGTCTTAAGTGTAAAACTAACAATGACTGAATGATGAATGCCTTCTGGGAGTACTATAAAAACAACATTTTTTTGTTAGAATGCTGGCTGTCAGAAGTTTTACAATGTACGTTTATTTTTAATTTATCTATCTGTATATTTCAAGACATGGCATATGGAGGTGTGGTGAGATACCCAATGAGTCGGATAATATAATTTTGTCACTTATATTGAAGAAGCTATTACTTAAATACTGTAARTCAAATGATACCCCAACGTTAAGAGAATGTAAAAATCTAATGCTTTATTATTTAAATATAACTGGCTACAGACGGAAACAACATAACAACTATTTTAAGTCATATGGGGCAAATTCTTACAAGCATTGAAAACAACATTATATGTGGATACGTTGGGAACATGTGCGTCCAAGCAAGTGTGATGTCATTAATGTTTGTTGAAAAAAATGTATGTAAATGTTAAGTTGTCAATTGTTTTTGCTATGTATGTTTTTGTTTATTGTAAAAACAGCAACAAMATTWWATTTGCCTCCAGAACAGCCTGAATTCTTTTGGGCATGGATTCTACAAGGTGTGGCGTTCCAACGTTGCTCAATTGGTATCMAGGGACCTAACATGTGCCARGAAAACATTCCTCACGTCATTACACCACCGCCACCAGTCTGTACCGTGGACACCAGGCAGGATGGGGCGATGGACTCATGCTGCTTATGCCAAATCTTGACTCTGCCATCAGCATGACGCAACAGGAACTGGGATTCGTCGGGCCAGGCGATGTTTTTCCCCTCCTCAATTGTCCATTGTTGGTGATCGCATGCCCCCTGGAGCKGCTTCTTCTTGTKTTTAGCTGATAGGAGTGGAACCCGGTGTGGTTGTCTGCTGCAATAGCCCATCCGTGACAAGGACCGGGGAGTTATGCATTCCCAGATGCCGTTCTGCCACACCACTGTTGTAATGCACTGTTATTTGCCTGTTTGTGGCCCGCCTGTTAGTTTGCAGGTTTCTTGCCATTCTCCTTCAACATCTCTCATCTAACGAGCTGTTTTCGCCCACAGGACTGCTGCTGACTGGATGTTTTTGTTTGTTGCACTATTCTCTGTAAACCTTAGACACTGTTGTGCATGAAAAGCCAGGAGGCCGTCCATTTCTGAGATACTGGAAGCGGCGCACCGGGCACCGACAGTCATACCACACTCAAAGTTGTTTTGACTGTTTGCACATTCTAACGTTCAAATCGACAGTAACTGAATGCCTCGATGCCTGTCTGCCTGCTTTATATAGCAAGCCAAGGTCACGTGACTCACTGTAGGAGCAAACTATTTTTGTGAATGGGTTGGTGTTACCTAATAAACTGTGGCAGTTGGCATCACGTGTTTGACAAGCTCTGGTTCACTGTGCGCAGGTTCCACACAATTCAATAGAACACTACTAAGTATAGAGTATTAGACTGTACTCTATGGTAGGCCCAGCAGTAGCAGCAGAAGGTGTGTGTTGGTGTGTGTGTGTGTTGTGTGTGTGGTGTGTGTTGTGTGTGTTGTGTGTGTGTGTGTGTGTGTGTGTGTGTGTGTGTGTGTGTGTGTGTGGTGTGTGTGTGTGATGTGTGTGTGTGGGTGTGTGTTCAGGTGTGTGTGTGTGTGTTGTTCAGTGTTTATGGCTTCTACTCACGTCCAGAGACTCCAGGCAGTACCAGCAGAAGGCGTGCTTACATTCTTGCACATCATCTGAGCACAGCCCTCGTCCCTCTCGATGTACACCTTACACTTGGACAGCACTTGATGGGTGCGTCGTCATCGTCGTCTTGTAGAAGAGAACTGGAAGACAATAATCATCAGGGGACAGGACACATATAGACCAGTACATACTGCACTGTGTCAAGGATAATAAGAGTGATACTAACAGCTAAACATCACTCCATCATTGACTCTGTATTGGCCCGTGTTGTGTTCTTATTGTCTGTGATCTCATTGGACACATTGAAATAGAACCTTGCCATTTTACAAAGTTTCAAAAAGCTTCCTTCCTACTGAACCCTACCCTGGTCCCTAACCAAAACCCTACCCTGGTCCCTACTGAACCCTACCCTGGTCCTACTGAACCCTACCCTGGTCCCTACTGCAACCCATACTCTGGTCCCTACCAAACCCTACCCTGGTCCCCACTGAACCCTACCCTGGTCCCTACTGAACCATACTCTGGTCCCTACCAAACCCTACCCTGTCCCTACTGAACCCTACCCTGGTCCCTAGCTTGAACCCTACCCTGGTCCCTACCGAACCCTACCCTGTCCCTACTGAACCCTACCCTGGTCCCTACCCAAACCCTACCCTGGTCCCTACCAAACCCTACCCTGGTCCCTACCGAAACCCTACCCTGTCCCTACTGACCCTACCCTGTCCCTACTGAACCCTACCCGTTCCCTACGAACTCTACACCTGGTCCCTACTGAACCCTACCTGGTCCCTACCAAAAACCCTACCCTGGTCCCTACCAAACCCTACCCTGGTCCCTACTGAACCCTCCTCTGGTCCCTACCAAACCCTACCCTGGTCCCTACCAAACCTACCCTGGTCCCTACCAAACCCTACCCTGGTCCCTACTGAACCCTACCCTGGTCCCTACCAACACCCTACCCTGTCCCTACCGAACCTACCCTGGTCCCTACTGAACCCTACCCTGGTCCCCATACCAAACCCTACCTGGTCCCTACTGAACCCTACCCTGGTCCCTTGCCAAACACCTACCCTGGTCCCTACTGAACCCTACCCTGTCCCTACCAAACCCTACCCTGGTCCCTACTGAACCCTACCCTGCGTCCTTACCAAACCCTACCTGGTCCCTAGCAAACCTACCCTGGTCCCTACTGAACCCTACCCTGGTCCCTAACCAAACCCTACCCTGGTCCCTACTGAACCCTACCTGGTCCCTACCAAACCCTACCCTGGTCCTACCAAACCCTACCCTGTCCCTACAACCCTACCCTGGTCCCTACCACCCTACTGGTCCCTACCAAACCTACCCGGTCCTACTGAACCTACCCTGTTCCCTACTGAACCCCTACCCTGGTCCCTACTGAAACCCTACCCTGGTCCCTACAACCTACCCTGGTCCCTACTGAAACCCTACCCTGGTCCTTACCAAACCCTACCCTGGTCCCTACCAAACCCTACCTGGTCCCTATACTGAACCCTACCCTGGTCCCTACCAAAACCCTACCCTGGTCCCTACTGGAACCCTACCCTCGGTCCTACCAAACCCTACCCTGGTCCCTACCAAACCTACCCTGGTCCCTACCAAACCCTTACCCTGGTCCCTACCAAACCCTACCCTGGTCCCTACCAAACCCTACCCTGTCCCTACTGAACCCTACCCTGTTCCCTACTGAACCCTACCCTGGTCCCTACTGAACCCCTACTCTGGTCCCTACGAACCCTACCCTGGTCCCTATGAACCTACCCGGTCCCTACTGAACCCTACCCTGGTCCCTACTGAACCCTACCCTGGTCCCTACGAACCCTACCCTGGTCCTACTGAACCTACCCTGCGTCCCTACTGAACCCTACCTGTCCCTACTGAACTCGACCCTGGTCCCTACTGAACCTACTCTGTCCCTACCAAACACCTACCCTGGTCCCTACTGAACCCTACCCTGGTCCCTACTGACCCTACCCTGGTCCCTACTGAACCCTACCCTGGTCCCTACAACCCTACCCTGGTCCCTACTGACCCTACCCTGGACCCTACCAAACCCTACCCTGGTCCCTACTGAACTCTACCCTGCGTCCCTACTGAACCCTACCCTGGTCCCTACTGAACCCTACCCTGGCCTAAACCTACCTGGCTACTGAACCCTACCAAACCCTACCCTGGTCCCTACTGAACCTACCAAGCTACCCTGGTCCCTACTGAACCCTACCCTAGTTCCTACCAAACCTACCCTGGCCCTACAAACCTACCCTGGTCCTACTAACCTTACCAAACGCTACCTGGTCCTACTGAACCCTACCCTGGTCCCTACCAAACCCTACCCTGGCCTACCAAACCCTACCCTGGTCCCTACTGAACCCTACCCTGATCCCTACCAACCCTACCCTGTCCCTACTGAACCCTACCCTGGTCCCTACCAAACCCTACCCTGGTCCCTACTGAACCACCCGGTCCCTACCAAACCACCTAGTCCTACTGAACCCTACCCTGGTCCCTACTGAACCCTACCCTGGTCCTACTGAACCCTACCCTGGTCCCTACCGAACCCTACCCTGTCCCTACTGCCCTACCCTGGTCCCTACCAACCCTACCCTAGTCCCTACTGAACCCTACCCTGGTCCCTACTGAACCCTACCCTGGTCCAGGATACAGTAGGCGAGTATTAGTAGTAGTAGTCGTAGTAGTATAGTAGTACATGTGTTGCAGTAGTAGTAGTAGGTGTGTCGTAGTAGTAGTAGGTGTTTGTAGTAGTAGTGGTAGGTGTGTGTTAGTAGTAGTAATGGTAGTAGTAGTAAATGTGTTGTAGTAGTAGTAGTAAGTAGTAGTAATAGTAGTAATACATGTGTTGTAGTAGTAGTAGAAGCAGTGTAAATGTGTTGTAGTAGTAATAGTAGTAGTAAATGTGTAGTTAGTAGTAGTAGTAGTAGGTAGTAAAGTAGTAGTGTAGTTTGTAGTAAGTAGTAGTAGTAGTAGTAGTAATAGTAGTAATAGTATGAGTAAATGTGTTGTAGTAGTAGTAGTGGTAGCAGTAGTAGTAGTAGTATAGTAGTAATTGTAGTAAAAGTAGTAGTAAATGTGTAGTAGTAGTAGTAGTAGTAGTAGTAGTGGTAGTAGTAGTAGTAGATAAATAGTAGTAGTAAATGTGCTGTAGTAGTAGTAGTAATAGTAGTAGTAAAATGTGTTGTGGTAGCAGTAATAGTAGTGGTGGTAGTAGTACTAGTAGTAGTAGTAGTGGTTAGTAGTAGTAGTAGTAATAGTAGTAATAGAGTAGTAGTAAATGTGTTGTAGTAGTAGTAGTGGTAGTAGTAGTAGTAGTAGTAGTGTAGTAGTGGTAGTAGTTGTTTGTAGTAGTAGTTGTAGTAGTAGTAGTGGTAGTAGTAGTAGTACATTGTGTGTAGTAGTAGTGGTAGTGGTAGTAGTAGTAGTAGTAGTAGTAAAAGTAGGTGTTTTGTAGTAGTAGTGGTAGTAGTAAGTAGTAGTTAGTAAATGTTTGTAGTAGTAGTGGTAGTAGTAATAGTAGTAGTACATGTGTTGTAGTAGTAGTAGTAGTAGTAGTAGTAACAGTAGTAATAGTAGTAGTAAATGTGTTGTGGTAGTAGTGGTAGTAGTAGTGGTAGTAGTAATAGTAGTAATATAGTAGTAAATGTGGTGTAGTAGTAGTGGTAGTAGTAGTAGTAGGTGTTTTGTAGTAGTAGTTGGTGTAGTAGTAGTAGTACATGTGTTGTAGTATGAGTAGTAGTACTAGGTGTTTTGTAGTAGTAGTAGTAGTAATAGTATATGTGTAGTAGTAGTAGTAGGTGTATTGTAGAATTAGTGGTAGTAGTAGTAGTACATTTGTTGTAGTAGTAGTAGTGGTAGTAGGTGTAGTAATAGTGGTAGTAGTGTTTTGTAGTAGTAGTGGTAGTACATGTGTTGTAGTAGTAGTGGTAGTAGTAGTAGTAGTAGTAATAGTAGATGTGTTGTAGTAGTAGGGGGTGTATTGTAGTAGTAGTGGTAGTAGTAGATGTATTGTATTAGTAGTGGTAATAGTAGCTGTATTGTTGTAGTAGTGATAATAGAAGAAGCAGTATGCGTGTAGTAGTACTGGTGTGTGTTGTTGTTGTAGTAGTAGTAGTATTAGCTGTATGTAGTAGCAGTGATAGTAGTAGTTAGTAGTAGTAGTGTGTAATAGTAGGTGTGGTGTTGTAGAGTAGTGGTAGTAGTAGTAGTAAATGTGTTGTAGTAGTAGTAGTGGTCGAAGTAGTAGTAATAGTAACTGTGTTGTAGTGGTAGTAGTAGTAGTAGTAGTAGTAATAGTAGATGTGCTGTAGTAGTAGTAGGTGTATTGTAGTAGTAGTGGTAGTAGTAGTAGCGGGTGCATTGTATTAGTAGTTGTAGTAGTAGCTGTACTGTTGTAGTAGTGATAGTAGTAGTAGTAGTAGTAGTAGTAGTAGTAGTATATGTGTAGTAGTAGTAGGTGTGTTGTTGTTGTAGTAGTTGCATTTGTAGTAGTATGTGTGTAGTAGGTGTGTTGTTGTAGTAGTATTAGTAGTAGTATGTGTGTAGTAGTTGATGCGTAGTAGTAGTAGTAGTGTTAGTAGTACTAGTAGTAGTTAGTGTATTGTAGTAGTTGTAGTAGTAGTAGTAGCTGTGTTGTAGTGTTGTAGGTGTGTTTGTAATGGTAGTAGCAGTAGTAGTGTTAGTAGTACTAGTAGTAGTTAGTGTATTGTAGTAGTTGTAGTAGCTCTGGATAAGAGCGTCTGCTAAATGACTTAAATGTAAATGTAAATGTAGTAGTAGTAGTAGCTGTGTTGTAGTGTTGTAGGTGTGTTTGTAATGGTAGTAGTAGTAGTAGTGTTGTAGCCTACCTGGTCTCCCCGGGTAGGAAGGTGATGATGGGCATGTTGTCCTGGCAGGCCTGTCCTTTATGCCAGCTGGCCTGGCAGGCTGAGCAGAACTCCAGACTGCACACCGAGCACTGGACCAGCTGTGGCAGCGCCACTTCCCCCTCCTTCAGTTGGCACACTGCCTGGCATGARGAGGACGGGCACCAGGTTCGACACGGGTCCAGCAGCACCTCTGTGGAATATACACATGGACAGGGTCGTATTCATTAAAGGACATTGTAACAAAACGTTTTGCAGTGGAAAACAAAAATMTGTATTGGATGAGTTCAGGTAGTCCTTCCCTGTTTCAGCCCATTTTCCACCGTTTTCCTCCCATCACAAATGGACAGAGCTATCCGATACCACAGAAACAGACTTCATGGTACAGTCAATATGGCCGCCGGTCTACCCATCACGGAACGTTGACTTAAAATGGGGAATCACGTACTAGTCATTGTATTTCTATGCCTGGGACCTCATACCTCCACAGGAAACATGTGGGAATGGCATGTAGAACAAGGCTACCAGCACAGCTTCTGAAGCCATTTCCACTTCTCCATCTTTGGCATCTCAATAAAAGCTATTCTGATATACAGTATGATTCTGTGTCCTGGCTTGATCTCCCTCTCATCACGATTATGCTAATCTTCTTGAACTCCTCTGTGGTCAGGAGTCAAAAATAAAAGCCTAACACAACCAGTACGGAACATTTAACAACAACTGCTTTATGTGTGTGTTTGTGTGTATGTGTGTGTGTGTGTGTGTGTGTGTGTGTTTGTGTGTTTGTGTGTGTGTGTGTGTGCATCCACTAAAATTTCAAAGTTCTCATCTACCATTATCCATGAGCCAGATGTCTTGGGATTGTTTTTCTGAAGAGGTTTCCAATTAAATCCTACACAAATCCAATGAAACTGAATTTGATTAGTTAAGATGGAGAGAAAAATGTCCCAGCCTTCGGCTCTGTCGGAGAGCCTTATGTCATCTGAACAGAGGCTAAGATAGGTCTAAAAGTAGAGGAGAAAGAAGACACATTACTGAATAAACAGTCCAGTGTCTCCCTTTTCTCTACTCCTACAGCCTGTATGGTCAGTGTCAGGGTT